>NC_143013.1:240838743-240998743 GCF_055824585.1 Amblyomma mixtum
GTCAGGGACCCAAATGATGGTGTGTTGAATGTTTGTATTGTTTGATCAATGTCTGTGTTGTTTTTGTTGGAAGAGAAGCCCCGGAAAGACAAGTGCGTTATCAGTATTTCATGAAATCTGCATGAAGCTTAATTTTTCCGCGATAATTTTAGGCGTGATTACATGTATAACATTCTTAATCGTTCGATCGTCAGCCTTCAGCAGGTGGATACCATGACTACGGTTTTTGAAGAGAAAGCTTTTTCTTATAAGACGAATATGGGTAACAGGGCAGAGCGTGTGCAGACCTCGAGAAGACCGGGCGTACAGTCACCATTTTATGGAAGTAACGAAAGTATAAAATGTAAAAGAGCCCAGTCTGGCTACAGAATGTGCAGTTGTATTATTGCCTGAACATCAGAAGCGTTGATCTAGGCGCAGCGATTTAAACTTGGCCTTGCAGCTTCGTGCCCTATGTCATCGCGTGTAAAACTCCTGGAGGCCGGAAGGAATCTTAACCCCTTAACTACAACCTCTGAGCCCACAATCAGCCGTGGTACGTTATCGTCAATATACATCGTAGGTTCCAGGTGGTAGAAGCAGGTGACGTATTAGCATGCGCACAAATACATAATTTGGCAATCTTCACTCAGGGGTCTCACTGGAGGAGCCGTAACTACTAGGCAAATTTCTGCAACATGTTTTAAGGATTCCAAATATGATATACAGAACAAATAGATGAACTTAAAGAATCGTCGACAGAAGTTTATTCTTCTGCGTATATCTCTGTATCAAAAAGATGTATATCAACTTCAGGAGTTTGATAGATCTGTTTGCATAGATGATAACGCTTAATTACTGCCACTCTGCTACAAGCTGTTTTAGAGAACGACGTGCAGACTAGATGAAAAACGTTCTTTGGGTGGATTCTGACAAATTTTATAAAAACATCTACGGCTTGCAGACAGACAAAGATAACGGCGCACATACAAACATCCATATATGTACTGAATTCAGATGTGCATAACTTCAATATATTTTATTTATTTCATATCCAAAGTTGGCCAGAACAGCAGAGCACTTAAGCGCGGAACTCCACTTCTGGGTCATTAATATTTCCGTTGCTTCGAAAAAAAAAATTTCTGCAAAAGAAATAGTTAATAGCTTCTTTCTAGTGGTTAAGAAACAATACATCAAAATTTCAAAAAAATTTAGGGTTTGATCCGCCACCCTTTGTACAATCTTACGTACAACCACCATGTGTAGTTGAAGCCTGTAGGTTTAGGCAGGCAGGTAATGTCTGGAGAGGACTTAAAGGTGCACTGAAGAGGATTCTGAACTTGTCTTTTTGCCGCGGGAACTCGATCTACACGTTCCTAGCATTCTTAGAAACAGTGACTTATTGCCCTGTCTGGCCGATTTCCCCAAATAAATCGAATTAACGTCCGGCTCCCGCCTTTTTTTTAAATTCTGCCTCGTACGGTGAGCGGAGTCGACCAACGCGTGGAGCGCCTTTCACCCAGTCCCGTGGCGGCTTGCCGCTCTGACATCGGCGGAGTAATACGTAGTAGTCCGTAGTAGCAAATAGTCGGCACGTATTTTTATTTATTCGGGCTTATTTTGCGGCTATATTTTCTGCGAATGAAACTATTTATTCATGGAAACCTAAAAAATAAAATAAAGCGAAAGCAAAGCCGCCACAGGACTGGGTGAAAGGCGCTCCACGCGTTGGTCGACTCCGCCCACCGTACGAGGCAGAATTAAAAAAAAAAGGCGGGAGTTGGACGTTAATTTGATTTAATTGGGGAAATCGGCCACACAGGGCAATAAGTCACTGTTTTTAAGAATGCTAGGAACATGTAGATCGAGTTCCCGCGGCAAAAAGACAAGTTCAGAATCCTCTTCAGTGCACTTTAAAGGGGCCCAGAAACACAATCTTAGTTGACTGTTTTGCCTGTTGATTGCATACAGTGAGTTATAATGGTGCTATTCGCGTCGGTAATACCGCGTATATTCCGTTTTTTAATATTTTAATGTCCTCCCAAAAACAACTTCATGGCGCTGATGGTGTCGCCACACAGTGGCGTGTTTTTAGCAGCGGATATGACATCACCTGGCGCGAGCTTGATGATCGGACAAACAGTAAATATATTGCAAATTGTGTGAATAAATAGAGACACATTTTGTCACCTGTCTGCGTTTTATATTAGATCAACAAAAACAACTTGTTTGTCTTAGATAAAAGCCCTGCAAAGCAAGTAAAATAAAAATACACCACCAGGGGCGCTCTGGCATGGAAATGACGCTGCCAGTCTCAGCAAGAACGAGTTACAGAGAGCAGGCAACCATGGAGTACAAACTTCCGCGACGTGCTCTGGCTGGCTGTTTTGATTGGTTGCGCCAGGTGCCGTCATTGGGAGAGCGAAATAGGAGTGGGAAGCCCCGCCAAAATCGAGTTGAGGGCAGCGTTTTGTTTGCTTGTATTTTCAAATTTCTTCACTGAATAACTCCCGTTCCTGTGCATCGATTCCTGTAATTCTTTTCAAGTCAGCATCTGTGTGACATAAAGAACCCACCTGAAGTATAGCCGGTATTCCCCCAAGCGGTGTTTCTCAGCCCCTTTAAGGAGCGTCGGCGCAGAAGGCGGCTCACAGAACAGAGGGGATACATCAGAAAAATCATGTTTGTGTCTGACGTTGAGGAATAAAATGTGACCTCATAAGCTAGGGAAGGAATCAAAATTGCGATCTTTGGTAAAGTGAACGCAACAAGTAGTTGCGAACTGTCCCCCTTGCGTCCGGAGGGCAAATTGTGCGCCGGTTGTTCTGCAAACGCTTCGGATACGAGAATTATTTTCCGATGCGTGGGTGAAACTTCTGCTGCTTACCAAAATTTTTCATTTTGTAGTGATTAATGTCCAATGTGAATACACTGACACATTCGAATAAGGTAGGAAAACTAGGCACCCTCATTTCTCTAGTTTGTACTGATGTGTATTGTTTGCACCATTACGAGTGTTATGGAGTGTTCAGATTTGTTTGCTGACCTTTGGAATGGTTGTGAATCGGCTCGTTTTTTTTTGTCATTTTCCACACAATGTACAGCGCGCCACCCACTGACTCGGCCCCGCCGCGGTGGCTCAGTGGTTACGGCGCTCGGCTGCTGACCCTAAAGACGCGGGTTCGATCCCGGCCGCGGCGGCCGAACTTCGATGAAGCCGAAATTCTAGAGGCCCGTGTAATGTGCGATGTCAGGTGGTCGAAATTTGCGGAGCCCTTCACTACAGCGATCGTCATAGCCTGAGTAGCTTTAGGAAGTTATACTCCAATAAACTAATCAACCAAACCATCCACTGACTGGCAACTTTTTGAGGGCTGCTAAAAAGGAGAGAGAGAAGATAGTGCTTTGATCGTAATTAATAGACGCAGAAATTTCAGTACGAAGTCTGCAAATAGCTTTCAAAACACTAAACGTCCTACAAAGGCTTTCGCGACTGCGTTTCGCTCTTTAAAAAGTTGGAAAAATTTTGCATCGCCGGGGGTCACTATGTATACAACAGAATGTGGATCGTAAATGAGGGGGCGTCAGTATCTTGATAGCGTCTTTTTTTATTGCAGCATTCAACAAAGGGTAGGTTTGCCCGACGGTGAAGACATGACAAAGCTGTGGCACTTCTTGTCATGCTGGCAGGAAGGTCACGCGATTTTGAAAAGAGTGAATAGTCGCCTGCGTACCAGCCTCACAAGCCCAGTGCCATCAACCGCCGCGCCAAGCCCTGTGATGTCACCAAGCTCTGCGGCCGGCGTCCCACAAGTTCACTCCGCACCGTCACTGCATGCGCCAGGGCCGTCATCACCTCCGGAGGCTCCTTCAGCAGAAGCAGCAACCGCAGGGTTAGTGTTTGTAAACGATGTTTACAAACATCGTTACTAACTCTTGATGTTTGTAAACGAGTTTTTACGCGATTCTCCATATATCGCTAGCATTCGGTACACGTAAACAAAGCTTGTTTCACTTTGACATTCTCTAATAAGTTGAAATCAGTCTCTGTTGCAGTGAGTAGTAGCCTTGATGATCCTGCTGTATGTTTTTCTTTCCAGGAGATCGCACTGAAAGCTTAGGTGGGTCTTTATTGACTGGTTATGTGCGTGCAGCTTATGAATGCACATATATGCTTGCTTACTGTGCTATTAATTGTATTTAGCTGTCCAGGATGGCTCCTCCATCTTCATGATGAAATCTTCTAAGACTAGCCCCAGCTATGGTGGTTTAATGCAAAGTAGTTCAGCTGTTAGTGCCCAGGACTTGGGACAGAATCGTCAACATGGCGGCCACATGAAGGCGAAGTGCAAAAGACACCAATCGTTCTGTTGAGTTGGACGTCAATGCTTGCTAAAGTACTCGAGGTCGTCTTAAGTATGGTGGAGCCGTTCACTGCGGCCCGTGTAAGAGAAGTTAGAGAAAAATTGAGCTTCGGAGGAAATACGAAGGCAGTATCTCAGGATACTACCTAAAGAAAGTATTCTTTTTGTCTTTTTTTTTTAAGACGTCGTTCCATGCCACAAATGTAAACACTCAATGCAAAGCTTACACAAGCACAGTAGGCACTTCCCAACCTGGCATTTTCAGCTGATTTAATTAATAAACTTAAAACGGAGGTTAATTTAGTTTCTTTTTTAGGCGGACAGGGAGGCGCCTATTATGAAGAGATGTAACCAGGGTTCACAGAAGGGCATCTGGTGGCAGTGCAATCGCAATAAATTGAAGTGCTCCAGGAAGACCGTATAACCTCGACAGATAGGCCAAGGACAAACCGTGGGGCTAGTTGCTGCTGCATCGTTTTCAGCAGCACGCTGCAGAACGAGCACCAGGCACAGACAGACACGAAGGCAAACAAACGCTGAGGGGAAGGACTAAAAAAAGTGCCCGTTGAACTAGACATATGCTTGAATACGTCGAGCTGTTAGCGCCTGTTTTTTTTCCTGTTTTTCTATGCCTTGTCCTTGTGCTGCCGCGCGCTACTGGAAATGAAATATGCCGTTCTTCGCAGTAAAATGCACGCTGACAACCCAGCAATATATCGCTGAACTCATGCAAGCAGCTACGCGAAGCCGAGGGCAATCACAAGCATCCTCGCCTTCGTGAGTGTCGCCTATATCATTTTAGCTTAGGACGAGGAATATTGTCAGTATAACAGCTGTTTAGCGTTTACAATGTAATTAAATGTTCTCCTATTAAGACCCGCGTTTCAACAGACCGACACTTTAAGTTGCTCTGAAAGGGCATCTAATAAAGTTGCTGTATGCCTGGATGTTAAAGCATGCCGTTTCAGGAATACGTCAAACAAGATTTTTTTAGTGCGCTTTCTACAAGCTGAGTTATCTGTGGTCAAAACTTGAATTTCAGCGTTTTAGCACCATTCTATCTCCTCTCGTCACTTTTTGCACGCTGGAAGGTCGGCGCTCCTACGCCGGCTTAAACTCTGGGGGCAGAGCTTTCTGTCCCGTCGGAGCTGCTCAGCTGACAGGCTGCGGTTGATGTCTGAAACAGTAACCAATAGCCATCTCTGAAATTGTATACGCAGATGTGAGCGTGCCAGAATGAAAAAGTAGGCGGAAAGGGTCGCCAAATTTCGGTCATGAATGTGGGTTTTCTGCTGCCTGTAGCAGTCTATTACTTGCCTCAGATGTTCGTGACAACCGAAAGCACTGATATGACGAGTTGATGCGCTCTCTTCGGAATGTGTTTCGTAGCCCCTTTGACGTGAAGCGCTGAATATTTGCAATCTGATTTATTCAATCAACTCTTCCGTTCTAGAGAGAGAGAGAGAGAAAAAAAATGGACGAAAAGGCAGAGAGGTTAACCAAGCGATGCCCACTAGGCTACCCTACACTTGGGGAGGAGAACACAATGTACACAGTGAGCTAAAGGCTTAACCGGGTCCTGGTTTTCACGCACCACCTCATCTTTTATTCAGCCTTCCGGGACCCCTGAAAAGCCGTGCTGCTAGCGAAGGTGACAGCACTACTGCCAACCAGGGCCAACCAACAGTTTCGCCTAAGAAAGAAGAAACAGCGCCGCCTGCGCCTGAACCCGCCTCCGACGATGCAGTGTTCAAACGCCCCTTTCCTCTGCCTCCTTTCTCGTCTAGTACACGCCGCCGCAGAACTTCAAGCTCTGCGTCTTCGCTGCAACGCTCTCCACAAAAGCGAAGTTTGTCAGGGGAGGAAGAAGCCGTGCCAATTCCGGTAGGGAAGAACTGTGGAGATTTGTTGCTGGGTTCTTTGAAAGCTGTTGGTTTAATGGCAATCTTTGAGTAGATATGGCGGGCCTTGTTTTTTTCCAGAGAGAAGGAAGATGATTTATCGCGGGAGCTCATTATACGTTTTCCTCTCTTCGTCCTTTGACTGACCTCGCCAATTAGGGGTGCATAAACACTATGCTTTAGTCAGTAATTGCTGCCTATCGTTACGTACCATCTCCTCACACCTGGCTGTGTACTCCTTGCATAAACAAAATGTAATAAGTCAGAAAAGTTATCTGGGCCTTTTTTTTCCTCATTTGTGCCAAGCGTGCTGGATTTAGTTACGCTTCCAACTTTGATGGCGTCACTATAAGAAGACAGTGGTCACGGCTTAATTCAACACCTCGTGCTTCTCTCGTCTTACTTTGTACCGTAATTACGCACTAGTTCGTATACACCACCTTTTAAAAAAGACCTGCAAATAGAGCAAATATTTGCATGCTTGACATTGCCGGTGCACACGAAACCAAGCCACCGAAATTCTGAGAGGGCTATTTCAAAGGGGTTTGATATGCTTGGAGGCGCTGGGGAGACAAGTTCAGTTGACGGGTGTCCAGCTTCCTATGAGCAAGAGTAATTTAGAAATTTCAGGTTTCTCTTTCTCTTTGGTTAAGGTGTCTGTTTTTTTTCTTTGATATATCCCCGTTGAATTTATAAATGTCAATTCCTCCCTGTGCGTTTGCGCCGATTACTCAGTATTTGTATTTATCTCTTTCTTTCGTTTTTGTTGCTGTTAATATTGTATGTTTGAAGTAACTCTACTCCTCTCTGTAATGCCCTCAGGCTCTCAAGGTAAAATGGATAAATAACCCGCGAAATTACTTCTCCGGAAACAATATTACGTCCCTGGTCAGAATAACAGGAGTAGGTCCTGAGCTCGATGTTTCCTTTAACGAATAAGCCTTGACCATATGCAGAGAGGGGCAGTTGAACCATCATACGCAGCGCTATGATGGTACAACTGCCTCTCTGTGCTCAATTAGTCAGTGTAGGAATAAGTGGTTCCGGATCCAGTTCATTTCAGACTGCTTTATTTTCAACTACTTCAACAGGGAGCCATGTTTCCGTTAGAAAGTGTTGGGACTGGGAATCCGAGCCAGGAAACGGTCGAGGAGACGGTGAGTCAAATTACTTTTATGTACAGTATGTACAAGGGCTTTTACATGATACAAGGGCCAAGAGCACCATGGGCTAGCACAAAGAAGGGCGGCCCCGCCGGCGTGCGTAGCTCCGGCGTGATGGCTCTTCTCCTGCCCGTCTGCCGCTCGGGTTCAGCGCGGCTCCGTTTTTAAAGCCGCCGGTGACCGTTGGGGCAGCCAGCCGTTCAAATCCTACAATCAGGTCAAGGCACCGGCCACCGTTCAAATTAGACGAATGGTTTATAGGCGCCCGGCCGTTGAAGGCTTGACGACCGGAACGGGCGGCCGGCGATGCTCCGCAGGTGTTCGAGCCGACGGAGAGGATGGGGAGGAGGAAGGGTCCGCGCCGGGCCGGGCGCGGGCGAGGCGGGATGATTCACGCTGCAAGCGCGACATGTCCGAGAGAGCCTGGGCCTGCTTTGAGCGACGGCGGACGCGCAGCGCTGGTTTCCAGAGAGGCCAGCCAGCGAAATGTGGGCACGGGCACAACAGAAGCTACAAATGAACGTTAAGGCGTAAATTTTTACAGTATATGGAGGCAGCGTAACTGAGATAACGCAAAGTATTGCATGCAATATGACTCACGAGGCGGCAGCGCCACTCAGGAGCCTTACTTCAGCTTCCTTACTTCAGCTTCAGCTTACTTCAGGAGCCTTACTTACAGGCGCAATGTACGAGGCGGTGTAAACCGGGTTCAAAATCACCGCCTTGTGCTTCTAAGTCAAGCTACCTCTGCTATTGCATCTCATAAGAAAAAAAATGCTGGCGTCCTGAAGAACTGTCTGTGCAAAAATTGCCTCGGGAACGGCAACATTCATCTCGCAAGCCCCGACATGCAGCTGTCGTGCAAGAAAGACTTAGTGCGGTAACACTGCTAGGCTGGGTTTCCGATTCAGGAAAGTATACGCACCTAAAGCCGGCTTTGGGGCAGGCTGCCCACCTGCCCACCTTCCAGCGGCTTGTGAGCAGCCCGCCAAGTTTTTACATCTACCAAGTTTTAACCTGGCCAGGGGCACACCTGAATGAAAGACATAATGTGAATGCCTTTAGGTCAAACGCCTTATGGTAATGGCGTCTAGGGTGAAGGCCTTTATGATAAATGCCTTGCTGGTATATGCCTTTCGGCACGAGGCCCTTAGGTAGGACTTCAGACAAAAGGGCTTTAGGTTAAATGCCTTTATCAAGAAAGGACCTTAAGTTCCCACCGCAACTAGTGTTACTGCACGATACTCCGTGCTATGCTAAACTGTCTGACAATTATTACTTTATTGCGATAAAGTTAAGAATCCGGTGTCACAGAAAAACCAGCGTCGTCATTGTTGGCCGTGAGCGAGAAGACCATGAAAAATCCCAAGGGAAGCAACCGAGGTGGCAAGGGGCCGTCTGCCGCCGAATTATGAGCAAGCTGTCCACCCTGGCAGGCGGTAGCTAAATTAATTATCGCTATAGAATTTGCTAGGGACGAACAACCAGGGTCTCGCAAGCTGCATAATCTCATCGCTGACTGTAATGTCATGCCTCTAGCCTGAAAGAGTTCCTATGACAGCTATCGATGATCGCATTTTTAGCTGGTCACAGGAAATAGTTAGGCATTTCTTCGAACGCTCTGCGTTAACTGGACCAAGGCTCATCTTTTGCCGTGTGTTCCAGATGCCGCATTTGGTGCGGCTTACATTTTCAGAAATTGCGTCATAGAGCGTAGTTGAACTTGGGTGCTTCTTGTTGCGAGCAAAAGCATTAAGGTTCTGGAATCGACAGAGTACGATGTCAGTTTGTTCGCATGGAAGGTGTTATGCACTTGCTGGAAGTGCTCCTTCAGCACGTGGTGGTGCAAGTGCGACAGCTTTCTTGGGTATCTTAACCCTCATTCTAAATTTCTTTACAAGTGCAGTTTTTCAAAAGTTGTATCACACGATGTAAAGTTGAAATATCTCACGTCTTTGTAAGATACAAGGGAGCCAGTGTTTCCTTCATCTGCAATTTTATATCGCATTTCAGACACCGCCAGATGCGACGATGGAGAAGCTGGGCAGTTTCTCGGCGCTGTTGCACAAAGAGCACCCATCTCTATTCCGGAAACCTTGTAGTGCCCTCCGCTCCATATTGAGCATTGGCCGCACCATTGATCAGGGCAGTAAGGAGTACCTGGATTCCCTTTGCACCCACACAGTGTACAATGCTTGCTGGCTTCTCAGGCATGAAGACGTCCTGAACGAAATTTTGGTGTTGCACAAACTTGAGATCGTCGAGCTGCATCGTAACACTTACACGCTGCGGCGACTGGTACAAGAAACGACATCGGAAGACATCCCTAACCCACGTGAGCGGCGATTTTGTCCACACAACCTTTCACGCTCTGATACCATCCCAAAGGTGAAAATCACTGCGGCTCTCTTCCTCATTATATGTGAGCACTCCGTCAGTAATGATTTGCCTTTAACTTCAGCTCACCGACGGTTACTATGGTCAAGAAGTAATGATGACCGTTTGACGGAAAGTGTCTTTTGTCTTAGGAGGCTCCGCATCGCTTGCCCCGTGCTTCCTCTCTTGCTGTGCTTCTGAAACATTTATGGAAAAAATGCTGCCCTGCCAAAGCCCTAATGAAGTGGGTACTCACAAACTGCAGTCACTTTGTTTTTGCTCTCCGTCTCTCCAGAGGAAAATCTATCGCCTTAGTTACAGTGCAACGCCAACTGGCCTAAATGTTCTCGGTGTCGTTTAAAACCTTCCCACAGAAGCATGAACGTAGCATCCTACTGGGCGGCCCCGAAAAGGAGCGAATTTATGCGCTATGCCTTTAGCAAGATCTACGCACTGAGTTTGTGACTTTACTAGCTCGCTGGGAGCCATGCACACTGGGATGCCGGCCAAACTGAATCCCACAATCTACCGCCTGAAGCGAAGTAGATTCCAACCACCAGTTGGCTGACGTACACTCGTTACAAATTTTAAGATATATTAATGCAAGTAAAAATTTCGGGCCATATTAACGTCAATCTATGCTACGCTTGCAATCTGTCGGAGTGTATTTCAAGAGAACGCAAGCGTAGCGCGAAGTTAGATTAAGAAAGATTAAGAAGTTTACGGTGATACGGTGGCCTCAACTGGCAAAGGACAGAGTTATTTGGTAAGACATGGGAGAGGCCTTCGCCCGGCAGTGGGCGCAGTCAGGCTGATGATGATGATGCTCCACTTAACAAAGGGAAGGGAAGAGATTGTTGTAGCTACAACCTTTGAAGCAGCCGTCAAACGCAGCCTTCAAACAGCTGTCACCGCTACTTCGTGCACAAATTACGCGGAGCGTGCTAAGTTCGTTATGGCCGAACTAAATGCTGCGTCGGCAAACAGGAACCTCCTTGCTTAGAGAACATTTCGGTGGACGTTTTCGCCATGTATTAAGCATTATTTCTTTCAAACTTTGCCAGGACATATCACGCGTATTTCGGTATTCCTTGCCACACTTGGCTGCTTAAGTTAATACCGAATAGACATCCTGACCTCAGAGAGCATTTGCACTAAATGCTTTCACTGATTTCAAATACAAAAGCTAGTTCGCCGAAAATGTAGCGGTAGTTTCTTCTGCATAAATGGCGATGATGGCATTTCAGCCGGAAATTATCAACACTGTGGAGCGCATTAATTTAATAGATTGCAGACCACCATTCACTTAATTATATATGCATACCCTCATTCTGTTATACCTAAATGATTAAGAGCATGAAAGACCCGTTCTTAGATCCTTTTCCTATGCAGCACTGGACCCTCGTCGGGAGGAGCTCGTGATGTGGTTGCTGCGTGTGCATCGTTGTATACGCGGCCTCAGCCTCGACCTTACAGCTATCACACAATCGCCATCGAACTTCTGCGGTGCCTTCAATCTTCACAGAAACTACAGAAGCATCGACATTGGCGTTTCCGGGCCCGTAGCGCCAAATTGCCGCCAGCTCAACCATCTCCTCAGCTTTGTTACGGAGCTCACAGAGCTCTCGCTCTTCGGGCTCAACATGTTCCACAAAAGCGATGGCCTCCGGATCCGCAGCCTTGTGGTATCAAACGATGGGATTCGTAAGCTGTCTTTTCAGCGGTGCCAAGATCATCACAGGTACAGTGCTCGACTTGTAAACTCTCTGGTAAGATTGGGTACATACTGAAGAAACCACTGCCAGCGCTGTGCTAGCGCACAGAACAAATTTTGCAGCTAAGTGGTTTGGGAGCGCGCGTATCGGCCTGGCGTCGGTGTTGTAACAGAACACGTACCAGATACAACTCGTGCGACACTTCTGTTTGGTTGCAAGCATGCGGGACGTAATTACCAAAGATATGCTAGTCGAAACTCTCCTCAGCGCCATGAGTTCCCCCCTGCCAGTACCACACAGGCCACGCTTGGGTGCGAATCCCTCCTGAGGGGCCGCGTAATGGCGCCGGCACAACCCAGATCGAGCTGGGAATGCTGCCGAAGGAGAATCGCAGCGCTGATGTCAAGATTGGAATAGTCGAGCTGCTGAGGTGGAAGCGAAGGCCTTTCGTGGCCTTCATATAATCGTGCCAGAATCTGAGGCCGAACGAAAGGCTACCATACCAAGCAGGCATTACACCACGATGCATAAGAGCAAATTTCGCAACACCCGGCTCATTTTTGCGTATACCTCTTACCACCGGCTTTGCTCATCCCAATACTGCCTGAAACCGCTGCGCTGTAATAATACATTACCGATTATTTTGTTCGTTCTGCGCCTTCTTCGTGGCGAAAATGGTCAAGACTGGGATGCTTCGTGGAGTAACGCCCGCATCTGTGAATAACGCGTGCTCAGCTTGTTCATTTCCCAGTCTTTAATGGTGCTAGCGGAAATTTCACACATGGATTTCGCTTCCTGATGGACGCTTGACGGGAACTTTGGAATGGCTTGTGTTTGAATTACAACGGATAAGGGAGAATGACGTAGAGTGAATGGGCATGCACTAAAAATTTCCGACAGGTCTTAGGTAAGCCTGAGAATATCTCATAGCCCGAAAAAGGTGCCTGAAAACCTGCCATTTCAAATCTTGTGTCAGGCAGGCCACGAACCTTTTAACGATACGGGATCGTTACCGTAAGTGCGGCTGAAGGTAAGCAAATTCATATGCTGAAGCTAGCGACTAATGGCCTTATGATCAACCCAACTCAGCAGCGCTTTCCCTTGATTATTTCTTTTCTTTCTGCAACCATCTGCACAACTGCAATGATCTGTAATGATGTATAAAAATATAAAACACGCGTACAAAGCTTTTCCCCGAGAAGGAACAATCAGTAAAGACAATCGAGACAGTAGTCACTTTCAATGCTTGCTCCAGAAAATGCCTGGTGGCCCGATCGTTATGGCGCTCGGCTGCTGACCCGAAACGAGTTCTCGATTCCGGTCGCGGCGGTAAAATTTCGACGGAGGCGAAATCCTAGTAGTCCGTTTACTCTGGGATGTCGGTACACCTTAAAGAACGCTAGGTGGTCGAAATTTCCGGAGCCCATCACTATAGCGTCCCTCATAGCCTGAGTCGTTTTGGGACGTTAAAACCCCATAAACCAGAAAATGCTTAATATATTGGCAACTGGATAACGATAGCCAAGCATAGATTAGAAACAGTTTCATGGCTTTTAAGTACCTTCGAATGAGCCGCACATTTGGCACCGAATGCTTCACTATTGTTTGAATAAGAAGTATAATACCAGTGGCCAAACGCTGGCGCCTGCATCTTTGTGTTAAAATAACATATCTAATTACCACAAAAGTTCACAGGATGGCTGTGCTACTGAGCGCACGCAAGCACGAAGTTACTGTTGATGAAATTTATAGCACTGCTGGTTCGTCACCCAGTCGCACCGTATTTATATTAGCGGATGAAACATGCACATGCCCTTACAACTGCATGGATCACCGATGCTAAAGCGCAGTTGCGCCAAGATGATCGTGTTATCTATTCCCCCACACTCTGAAAGCCAAAGTCTACAACTGTGCAATTGTTACGCCTACCGAGAACGAATGTCTCTGTGCACTTAATTTTCTTTCCTCGTTTCTAGAAACCTTGCTGAGATCGTCCGCGCTGCCGTCTGGCTGCCAAACCTCGAAGAGCTGGTCCTGTCTCATGAGAAACCTGCTCGTTCTAGCAGCCAAGAACCGGGACTCCAAAAGTTGCTGCAGAAAGGCAACCCTTGCTACCTCAGAAAATTGTGCTTGCACATTGACATGTCGTATCATGACTTCTTTGAAGTCCTTGCTATCAACCAGTATATCACGGAGCTTGAGATCACTCACAAGATATCAATAGCACCAGACCTCATACCTCTGTTGGAAAACACCGGATTGAAAAACGCTCTCAGGTGCCTAGTCCTTTCCCTTGACATGCAGTCTGTGCTGAAAGACAAATCGTACGAGTACCTTCTGCTTGCATTCATAGAGGAGGCAGCACTGCACGTGCTCAAGTTTCACAACACTGTGTTCACAGAGAAAGGCATCCGAGCCATAGCTGATGGCTTGAAGAGGAACGGAAAGATGGATGTGTCTCAGGTTGCTTCTAATCCCACCGCGAAACACACCGAAAGGCGTCCTTTCTTGAAAGAGCTTCAGCTTCGGGGTGAAAACCTCTCTTGCGATGAGCTCGAAATTTTAGTTGAAGGCCTTCAGCAGAACCAAGACCTCGAAGTCCTTAACGTCGGCGCGATCTCTGCAACGGAGCGCACAACACACTGGGCCGTCACCAAAACCATAGTGGACGACGTGACAGGGACACTTCTGGGAAGGTCTGCACGTAAGGAGAAGAGTCCTACAGCTCCTTTCCGAGTGGTGAAAGATCACTTTCCGGAGGAACTTGTGCAACTAATCGCTGCGCTTCGTCGGGACATTACTTTTCAAACACTGACTTTTGTTTTTTCCCTGAATTCTGACACAGATCGCAACACTTGCATGAAAGAGTTCGGGTATCTACTCGCCATACTTCCATACTACTCTACAGTGGACACGCTTCAGTCAGTCTCCATCGAATCGAATGACTGCGGAATACCGGATGAAGGAGCCATGGGTCTCGCCTTACTGGCCTGCATGAGTAAAACCCTTGTGGACCTAACGTTGACGCTCGGCGACAGCTCCTCCGAAATCACGTCCATCCTCCTATTCGAAGGGCTGGCTGACAGCGTCTCCATTCGTTCGCTTACATTGAGTGGCTGGTGCCTTGCTTCTCCAGCTCCCCTTTTCTTTCAGCGAATGTGCCAGGCAAACAAGTCCATGCAGCGCCTATACATTCACATCAACAAGGTGGCCGACGAAGGAAATACAAATTTCATGGCTCAATTGCCTGATGCACTGAATTACATGTTCTCGCTGCTTGAATTCCATTTGACCCGGGGCACAGAACGCGAAGAGGTTTTTCTTGAAAAGGTTTTGGCGGTGCTTAGACGAAACCAAAAACTGCTTTGCGACGCCGCGAAGCTTGTCGTTGACCTGGCTGAGCAACGAGAAGACCCCCGAGGCAGAGGTGAGCTTGGTTACGACGAGAGTTTCACTCGCACTCGCTCCCGGACGTTTAATCTACTTAAGGACCTGCCCGAGCTTCGAAAGTGGATAATGATTTTGACTCGATGGAGTAATGAAAAGACAGAAACGGAACTGGAGCTCACGAAGAAAATTGCGTCTGGCCTTTTGTCCGTAGTAGGTGAGGGAGCCGTGTCGGAGTTCGGTGCAACCACTAGTGGCGAAGCTTTAACTTCCGACGAGGACGAGAACATGCAGAACGTCAAGAACTGGAAGTTGCGTGGGGCTGCACGGCATGCATTTTCAGGACCTTACGACGGGCGATATGATGAGCGCCTCCAAGCTTTGAACAAGGCGGTAAGAGCCGTTTTTTACGAGGAACAGGAGAGGTACTCTATGCACTACAAGGGTCTGCAGGAGGCTCTCTAAAGTCTAGTGCAAATTCTAGTGCCTTAAGCGAGCACATCGGGATCTATTCTGGCAATTATTCTCGCAGTCATTGCCTTTAGAAATTCTCCGCGAGGAACAGTCCACAACTTCTTTAAGCAGATTTTAACGTTGTTTACTAAATGTATGTCAGTGCTTTTTAAAATTGTCAAGGTTATATACATGTACATGAAGACTGAACTTCCTTGTGCTTCTCAGTTTCCTTTTCCGTTGGGTAATAAAAGCTTTTGCTCCAACATCGCCTCTTATTTACTCTGCTTGTGTCTACTAGAAGCAAGATATCTTTCGTGCCGGTGGGGCGGAAAAATGTGAAACAATATGACTCTTTATTTTAGTACTCCTTGAGAACTTGATCAGAGATGCCTGCTCTTTTTGAATATATTAAAATGTCTTATTCATTCGTGAAACCTTTGTTTTTGGATAACGTCCTTCGGGAAAGGCAGCCCAATGAGAAATTAAATTTACCCACCACTCCTTTTCCACCTCGCAATTTATAGTAATCTGCTCACATAAGTAATTTCCCTTCACTTTTATTTCACGAGACAGATAGTTGAAGTAGTGTCGCAGGAAATTTTTCTTGCAGCCGTCAGGTGTTGGCAGGTATTTTGGATTCAACTTCGTTATGCACGGGGGCGGCCAGGAAAATACGCACCGCAGTAGCAGTCGCAGAACTACGGAGAACTGCTCATGCGGGCTGTCTATCTGTGGCGTCATGAACTATCTGTGTTTAGATGAGCATAGAGAGCGCCGGTGGCACGGACACACATTTTTCCGCACCCTTACCAGCATCACCGCTTAACTGATATTCTGCTGTCAACAGCGAGCGCTCGTCGCTCCCATCTAGGAGCGGCTCGCGCTGGGAACGTGCACAAGACTGACGTATGGCGCTAGAATTTATCTATGCAGTTGACGGCCGTGCGGCCATCGCTTCGTCGACGTTAAACTTGTCGTGACGCTCATTCAGCTCGACATCGACGCTAAACTAAACCCGTTTGGAACGTGGGTGCAATTCTTTTGTGACTTTTTGAGGCGAAACATTTGAGAGCACGTGTCATTTTTAAAAAACTGGCTACTTTTCATTGATTTTATAATCTAGTTTCCTTTTTTTTCGGCAGTTTGCAACGTTGCCTAAAGAAAGTTTTTTCCCGTGCGCCGTCAGTGATTACGAGAAACGCCGCTGCAGCTACCCTTGCGCAGTGTGCCACTAGTTAAGATTCCGCCCCGACGAAATTCTGAAAGCACATCTGAATAATACACACCAAAAGGCCGCCGTGGTGGCTTGATGGTTATGGCGCTCGGCTGCTGACCCAAAAGACGCGGGTTCTATGCTGGCCGCGGTGGTCGAATTTCTATGGAGGCGAAATTCTAGAGGCCCGTGTACTGTGCGATATCAGTGCACGTTAAAGAACCCGAGGTGGTCGAAATTTCCGGAGCCCTTACTACAGCGTCCCTCATAGCCTGAGTCGCTTTGAGGCGTTAAACCCCAATTAATCAATAAATCAAATTGATGCACACGAAAATAAGTACGTTGCAAAAAATATTATGCTCACCGTCTTTGTCAAACTCTCTCAGTGCATGCATTAGCCTTAAGCTTGCTTTACTCCTAATGCCTTTAAGCGTTGGCGTCAAATATTTAGCGAAAAAAGCCGAAAACAGCTGCAATTGTTCAATAGTAATACGTTCCTCGTGTACCAAATTGCTTGAAATTTAAAGAACAATGCCAACCGCGGGTATGGTAAAAAGATTTCTACTCTTTCTGGTAGACAAAGTGCTTAACATGACATCCTCGCGGTGACTTACCGCTCTAAAGATTTTCTTTCTCACGCTTGACTAAAGACTACGCCAGCTAATATTTGTAACTATTTCATTCGGGAGGCAGCACAGAAACCACGGCCGGAGGCGTTTCCGGAAGAGATGTCAAAGAAATGTTTTGGCAAATTATGTTTCGTATCCTGTCGTACTCGTAAAATAAAGCTGAACAACTCTGTATTATATGAATTGGCGTTTTCTTTTATGTCCTTTCATGGGCACTTTCCACTGAGTTCATTTTTCGTCTGTTCTAAATTATAAAGTTGCCGTCTCTTTCAGGTGACATGTTCTGCGGTTAAATGTATTACTGCTACATATTTTTATCAGCAGTGCGGAGCAGTCGAGGTTAACGTAACGCCATTAAACTTCTCCAAAGACCGTTATCCACGGCAGCAACTATAAAATGAAACACCATCAGGCCTTCCCAAATTTGACAGCAGCGCAGTTCACTCCTTGGTTGGTTAGAAAGTTGCACAGTGGGCGTGCTGCTTCTGTTACCAAGCGTATAAAATGAATTATGGCATAACTGAAGAAATAAACATACGAAGGCTGGCAAAGAAAATTCAGAAACTGTTATTCCTGGCCTCCACCGGAAGCCAAAAGTTCATTCATGACTCTAAAACGACGGCGGTGCCGATCGAAGCTTCAGGAAAGGTTTCCAGTTCGAGGCAGAAACCACAGGCTTCAAAGGGAAATTATTAGATATAGCAATCTGAAGCATGACCTGAAGCGAGGTCCTCTTTCATATTTCATGCCAGGTGGATTAACGTGTTCAGCAGATCAATTTCAAAAGCGTGGAGATATTTTCAGATTGTTCAGAAGAACTGAACATGAATACTAGGCCGCCGCGGTGGCTCAGCGGCTATGGTGCTCGGCTGCTGACCCGAAAGACGCGGGTTCGATCCCGGCCGCAGCGGTTGAATTTCTTTGGAGGAGAAATTCTAAAGGGCCGTTTACTGTGCGATGTCAGTGCATGTTAAAGAACCCCAGGTGGTCGAAATTTCCGAAGCCCTTCACTACGGCGTCTCTCATAGCCTTAGTTGCTTTGGGACGTTAAACCTCATAAAAGAAATAAATAATTAAAAAACATGAATACTATAATTATCTGCGCTAAGGCAACGTGGCGTGAGAAAATTCAGTTAGCATGATAGCTGGGAAGAGGTTAGGACTCTCCCTGCGAACGACCATACCGTGTACACCGTACCGTGTACCATGTACAGTGTAATGCTTCCGTATTATTCGGCAGCACAGATTTTGTTCAGCACTGTGAGGAGGTAACCATTGCAACACCACGCTTTATGGCACAGCTCAAATATAAAGATAGCCCCTCCGCGGAGGCTCAGTGGTTACGGCGCTCGGCGGCTGACCCGAAAAACGCGGGTTCGATCCCGGCCGCGGCGGCCGAATTTTAATGGAGGCGAAATTATAGAGGCCCGTGTACTGTGCGATGTCAGTGCACGTTAAAGAACTCGAGGTGGTCGAAATTTCCGGAGCCCTCTACTATGGCGTCTGTCATAGCCTGGGTCGCATTGGGACGTTAAAGCCCTACAAACCAAACCAAACCAAACCAAAGACCTAAATAAAAATAGTGTGCTCTTAAAATATGGTGACCAAAAGGACTTTACCTCAGCTGATGAAGCAATTAAGGCCCTCAAGTTCTAAAAGACTACTTATCGCCCCTAGTTGAGGAGCACGGGGCGTTGACGTCGGAGATGCGATCGTTGAGCTCTGGCGATAAAGTCTTGCAGTTTAAAGTTGTCCGGATGTAACTACATGGAATTGGGATTTAACTGCTTCATAGTGCTTTTCAGGGTTAAGGATGGTCGATATTGCACAAGGTCCGGACCTTACTTCAGATTCGAGGCAATGTCACATTACTGGGACGAAAGATGTTTTTTAGAGGTAGACATCGTTGTGCTTGGCAAGTATTGCAGATGCAGGATGCTTATTTCGCATCCTAGCGTAAGTTGCCGGAAGCAAAGAACCGAATTTCCACATTTTGGAGTCGGTGGCATAAGCAAAACTCAAAAGATGGTTTGGTTTAGGTTTATGGGGTTTAACGTCCCAAAGCGACTGAGGCTATGAGAGACGCCGTAGTGAAGGGCTCCGGAAATTTCGACCACCTGGGGTTCTTCAACGTGCACTGACATCGCACAGTACACGGGCCTCTAGAATTTCTCCTCCAAAGAAATTCTAGCCGCCGCGGCCGGGATCGAACCCGCGTCTTTTGGTTCAGCAGCCCGGCACCATAACAACTGTGCCACCGCGCCGGCTCAAACTCAAAAGAAAGTAACTAAAAGCGGTTGTGCAATACCCGGTTCGTAATTGCTCTTGCAGACTAAACCAATCAAAATAAGCAAAGGTTAGCAAAACCAATGAAAAACTGAGCGTATGTTTAAATCAGCCGCCAGAAAGACATGTAAGAGAGGCGCACTATAGCAGGGGTGGAATTATAATATAAAAGGGGGGGGGGGGACACGCACAGGATGTTGAGTGATGCCTGAAAATAATGAATGATGAGTGGAAAGTAACAGCAATAAAAAAGGAGCCAAAAAAATGGTTAAATAGTGCTCAGATAATCTGCGAAGAAAATGAAAAGACAGGTTTTTCTTGTTGAGAGGGGCGTTCACAACAAAAATAACGGCTAGAAATCACGATAGAGATCGAATAACAAGGAGCGCTGGAGAAGGATAGGCTAAGTAAGAAAAGAAATATGGGTTAAAAAATAGAAACGAAATTGACATTATGTAAACACAAATACAGTATGGTGCACAAAGCAGAGAATGTAGAAAAAATATCCCGACGATTACGTTACTTCCTAATGCGAAATGTGAGCGCAGCTCATCAGCTGTATAAGCTTTTCGATAGATTGAGGCAAAGAATTCGGGCAAGACGTGTGTGTACAATTATAACTTGTTATTTTTCACACATATTCCTTCTTCAAGAAACACCACACTAACAGTTCTTGATTGTCATGAAGGAAGCTTTGTGGTCGGAGAAATAGATGGATATATGCTCGACTTGCTGCACCAATGCCTGGTTCTAAAGACGGGGTGTATGCAAGTTTTTCGCCAGGTTGTCACAGCCATGGGAAGCGTTACGAGCGAGAGGAACGGTATGCTCTCTTCGGCATAAGCGGTAACAGCGCTGCAATGCTTTACTAACCATTGCAAAAATTTACATAATCCGGGAGCACGTTGGCAATTAGTGACGTTAACATTTACCGAAATAATGTGAAACTGAGTAACAGGAATGTGCCGAAGACACTGTCATGTCGGAAGCCAAAACCAGGTGAAAAAAAGAAAAACGAACATGGTCTGTTATTGAATAATCGTTGGATATCGGAGGAGGAAAGGTGCATCGGTACAACTGCCTGCCACTGAGAGGAGAATGCCATTGTGCATACTGCTACCCGTGTCGTAGCGCTACAAAGTCTGACCAATTACATTAGCGGCAGTATTGGGAAGCGTGGAAAAACCCAAAATGTGCCTCTGACGCTAGGTCTCTTCGATTTACCGCGCTCTGGCATCCCGCTGGCTGCCAGGAAGTTCACCTTTGACAAGAAAACGGATCATGCTCACATGGCCTGGCGGCCACTGGAACCAGCCAGCCGCCAGTCACGGCGGCAAGCCTGTCGTGGATCACAGAGGGCAGATATGCTCTCTCTATAGCTTCGCGTTCTGCTGCCTCTGGTTGCTACGCACGCGTACTGCAAAAATAGGCTGCTTGGTATCGAACACAACGACTAGTTATTGAGGGTTGCCGCAGACTGCAGAACAAACAGCTGATCCTGCTCGCACCCTTATACATCGACGACAGTGCACAGTGCGCTGTGTAAGCTTCGTGAAATCCTTAAAAGCATGCGATCAGCAATCGCAATCTCACGTGTTTCAATCGACATCACATAGGATGGAAAAACTGCCCGCGCGTTGCTTCTCAAACGACACGCCGTACTCTCAGACTATTGCGTGTTCGTTTACTACGCAGTAGGCATGACTGGCACGACCACCGACGATTGATCCTGCATGGGAATTGACTCTACTGTGGTCGTTGCGATTTCTACGCTCGTGAACTGCTTCCTGCAAGCTGTAATCAGAAAAGAATCAGAATGCGTTCCGATCAACTGCAGTCAGTCGGCTGCCGGCTTTTGCTGCGTTCAAAGAATGCTGGCATAATCTCGACAAAAGCGCATATCAGCTCATTGAATGTTCATCTAGAACAAGCGGGTGTACTGTATAAATTTAGCTGCGTATCGTATCTGTAATAATACAGCTTTACCGCAGAGAACTGGCTCTGGAATGAGAGGCGCTACAATTAAACTCTGCGTGAGAGACGTCAGAGCGCAAAACGGGGACACGGACGAGCCCAGCTTCAAGTACTCCTTAAACTCTGCGTGTCGGCGCCTCATCTACCGCGTGTGCTTGCATGATGATCTGTGCTGGGAGATTCTTTTTTTTTTCTCTTTAATGAGCCGAATGCGAGGAGATGCATGCATGCTGTACTTCTCAGATATTTTGAGCATATGCGGCAGAAGGCTCGAGCATCAAGCTGTACAACAGTTGGCGACGACAGAATCAGCACTCGGTCGGCTGCCGTAATAGTGACAATTGTGTGGCCACATATGCGCCCGCAGAGATGCCTGCAGCAATGAGCTCGTAAGGGCTTTTAATAAAGGATATGTTTCAGTCAAGCGTTTCTCAAAGCACATCCGGCTTTGCACTGAGCCGAACGCATTGAAGTAGGCGATCAACTAACACCTCGCAAAACACGTTCAACACATGCATATATGCGCTCATGTTAGCGCGTACTCGTAGCTGTAATTTGCGGCTGCCCGCGTGAAAGGCCTCGAGCACCATCGCAATATCAACCGGGCGCACGAAATTAGCAGCCGAAATATTTTGTAAATCAGAAGTATACTATCGTAATATGAAGCGAGCATTTGTGCTTGTGAGGTGGTGGGACGATTGAAATACGATCGCACATACGCACGCAAAACATATTGTTACGTAGCCGTTGGGGATCGTAACCGAAAGGCTTTAATGGGGGTGACGTGGACGGCACCAGAGAACAAGCCAAGAGCACCCAGAGGAGGCCGGAATCGATCTTCTTCTTCTTTCACTCGGCGGTGCACGCGACTTGCGAAGAGCAGCCGCCTAGTGGCTGCTTGTGGAAACGTGGCAATATAAAGAAACAGCGAGAACTACCGCAAAAAGTTCCATTACAGGCTACAAAGACGATATGCACCGTGGTCTAGTCGAAAAAAGAGCCTGAATCGCGCGACACATCGCATGAAGAACCGCGGTCCTTCTAGTCCATATAAAAATGGCCGCGCAAGCTTCCCGCTACCATACAACCTCTTCGTCGTCTGCTAGTTGCCCCAGCGCTGCCAGCACAAAATGGTCTTGACGAGTCTGGCTGCCCACTGGCAGCCCGAAACCGCCCAGCCAGAGAAAAAAATGAACGCGTTCTGGGCAACCACCGGAAGCGCGTGGAGCAGCCAGAGAAAATTGAGCGCCTGGCGCCGCGATCTGGCCGCCCGCAGGCAGCCCGCGGGCAGCCCGAGGCGTATAACCGAAGAGGCCAACTGCTGGAATGTCGCAAGGTCGTTACCGACATAAACAAAGACAAAAATCCTCTTCATAGCACAAAAGACCGCCAAACAATGTTTTCTTGGCCGCGATGATGATTTTGGTTTAGTTTAGAGCCAACGCAGCAGAGTCCACTCGGAATCGAAAGAAGGCCAGAACCCTGTGCTTAGCGTTTATTTACGGAGCCCACAATTTGTGGGGTGAGAATGGTAGAGATTAAAAATACAACGGCTCCTGGGCTTCTAAGAAAACTGGCTACAGTGAAAAACAGAAATACGGTATTTAGTTTATTTAAGACCATTCCACATTTCATAATCTGCAGTGCAAATAGCGGCTCTTACTCATATTAAAACAGAGTAGGAGCTGGCGCCAACCGGTTCACTTAATGCATACGTTTCGCTGTCTAGGTTGCTATTCCTTCCCCATTATTCTTTGAAAACTCAAGTAAATGTCGCAAATATATCAAACTCAAAACTCGCGTCTGGTTGCATGTCTTCGAGTAGCAACAGTCCTCTCCATGCGCAATTTCGTAATGACATTGTCCACATATCATTATACATCGCACGCTCTCTGCTCATGAGTCACGCATGACCATGTCTCAATTGCACGAGGCTCTATATGGTGTTAGGCTGATCACTTCAAGCTGCCTCAGCATCCTGACTGATTTACTTAAACAGTGAATACATTTTTCAAAGATAAGATCTTGAGCAGACTAGTGGCATTTAGATTTGGAAAAACTACAACAGGCGAGAATATTCCTGATGCTTGCAAGAGAGAAGCTGTCCTCAGCAAATAATACCGCAGGAACGCAAATAATATGATCATTTATGTACGAGGTCCGGAAAGCGTCTTACCGTTGTATCAGAATAAGCTGAATTAATAAATTATTGATGGATTTGTGAAGTGGCCTTTTCGTCTAACGTGTCTTCATTCGGGGCCATGCGCTATAAACATGTTTTTAACATGTTTGCCACATTTCAGTTTGCTAGCTCTAGCTTGTTCTAAAGGCGATAGTACTCAGGCTTACGCGCAGTACTAAGGGTAGTCGGCGTCATCGGTCCACATATAAAAATTCGCAGGGTACTTAACTGTACTTCAGTGTTTTGAATTAGAATGCGTTGTTCCTTATTCTTTCTTTTTGTTTTTCCCTTATTTTCTAATGACATTCAGCCGGCATACACTCGTCAGGCAACGTATATAGTAGGTTGAGTTATGGCCAATAATTTTACAATTATTGCTTTTAGCATTAACCACAAAATTTTTTTCTCAAGAGCCCAAAAGAAAATTTTCTAGCGCTCAGGAATCACGTTACCCCAAATATGTAATATCCATGCATGCATTTCTTATGCAGATCCGTTTTTCGTTAATACTACTGGAATGGCGCTTGGAACTTTAAGAAAACAAGAAAGAAGATGGCGCCAGGTTAACATGGCACGCGAATGCAGTGAACGCTATATTGGAAGCGGGAGAATAGACAGTTTTAACCGTGCATCAGCAAAACATTTGCGTTCGTAACAGGCGCACGTCATGGCGCGCGGCCGCTTGTCTTGTAAACGACAGTTTTGAAGCGAAAAGCTTCACTACGCGGGTCAGAGCCGAGCTTTGCGTGAGCCGAAATGGTGAGTTATGCGCATGCGCGAATCCGAGCGACGTCACGCGCCGCTGCTGCCGCAGCCGTCACCGCCGCCGACTCAGTCGCCTGACCTTTTTCGCAACCATGGGCTACTGCGCGTGTGCGTCGCCGCCTCGTTGACGCTACAACTGCGTGCTTCACCTCCTCGCCCACCGTTCGACCTTTCGTTGCAGCTGCGTGTTGCCCGCGTCGCAGCAGGCAACCCTCCTCTCCACATTCCTGCGGACAGTTTTAACCACGCCTATTTCCGTCTCCTCCTCCGCCTCCGTACAAGCAGTGTGTGGACGGCCGTCAAACCAAGAATAACTGAAGCTTTTCTCTTGTACATCCAGGCTTAACCAAAGTTAAGCCACTGCTTAAATTTTTAGCTGAGCGTGGCAAGCATAGCGCCCGAGAAGCGTAACACACTGTTTTGCCATCTTATGACACTAGTGAAAGCTCCTCAGCTTTTTACCGAAGGAAATTTTTGCCGTAGTAATAATAACCGTAATGAATACACTCAACGGCTGTTTTCTCACAAAATATATCAACTAAATAAATTTTGCATGTAAACGCGGGCACAGAGTTAGAGAAGGGCTTCGTCCAATGTCGCTTGCTATAACGACAGTGTATGCCGTATATAGTAAGACTTAGCTGCAGTGGAAGATATGAGTTCATTTGAAAAACGATAGCTGCTTTTTACCTACATCATTACGGAGGGGTGAGAATATTGCACAAAAATTAAATGTAAATACCGACACATAGTTGTACTTCGCCAAATGTCCTTGCTATGACGACACTGTACGTCATTCATAGGTACGCGTAACTGCAGTAGAAGTGATCAGTTTATCTGAAACACCATTACCTGCTTCTCGCCTATAACATTACGGAGGGGTGAGAATAAGAAAGATCAAAGCAATTGCTGCTGTTGACAACTAGATGTTGCGTCGAAGAATGCAGCGGCGACGCAGTATATGTCCGAAGCGGGATCGAAGTGCGCCGCCATGTTGCCAACGTTAACCACGCAAGTCTCGGATAGGCCGCAAAGTAAACCTTCCCGGATGGCGTGCGTAGTGGCGCAAGTCTAGCGATTGCGTTCTGCCATGCGCACTACCATGCCTGCAGGCTTCCTGGGTACGCTAAGCGATTGCGGGCAAACAACTAAAATGTCTATCAAAGCAGTTATGATTGTGTGCCTTCCTCTATAAATAGTTGACACTCAAGCGTCCCACTTCAGACGGTTTCCCTCGCAAATGAATTGACACCTTGGACCGAGATGTGCGAAAAGTGCACCTGAATGCTTATGTTGTTAACCGTTTTAATCTTCTAGTCAACTAGGTATTTTCTTCTGCTCCCAACATTTACCGCGGCCAGATCGTGTAAGTTAATATCAGTTCCTACATTAGCATTTTGCTATCCTGGAAGCACAAGCCCTGCTGCCGCACTCGAGAAGTTGTCGCTATTTCCGTGCAATTGCTCTCAAGATCACGTATATTTTTATGCTGCAGGGAAACGGTATGTAACGAGATTACCATTCATTTAACAATATCTGCTTCTGATGCATGTCATGGCGGATGGGAGTGGCTTTGTGGAGTGCATGATATAAACATCTCGAGATCTATTCTCCCTCCTAACGGAAGCATTGAGAATTGCCAGTATTCATTGCATGTCTAGCGATGTCTGATACTGTTTGTGTGCTCCAGACTGTAGGGCCCGATATGACGCCAAAGACAGCGGCGTTGTACAGAATGACATTCATCGCCATTGTGTGCCTTATCTGTTGTGAAGTGAAATGTAAGTAACTTGCAGTTCTTAGAGGAAAGTAAACTCTGACTATAGGTGAAATAGACTTTTTGAAAGCTTAACCTTTATCTTTAAAAAATAAAAGCAGTTACAAACTCTACATCCCAGAAATGCTTTCATACTGTCTCTAATTCTACAGGCTCGTGTGCTGTGCGATGTCAGCGCACGTTAAAGAACCCCAGGTGGTCGAAATTTTCGGAGCCCTTCACTACAGCGTCCCTCATAGACTGAGTTGCTTTGGGACACTAAACCCCAATAAACCAATGAACCAAACCATACTTTCTCTGGGCACAGTGAATAACATGTTGAAGGATTAAAGAAATTCGCTATGAATACGTAGCCCTTTTCTGCCGTCGCTGGCACGTGATGGCTTGCAATATGGAACTAAAACGGCGGGTCAAAGCATAAGTCAGTGTGCCACTCATGTGGCGGCTGCTTTATGCAAAACATTGCCTTTCTTCCCGTTGATTGAAAACGTGAGTTAAAAGCGGACGTGGTGGCTCAGTGGTTATGGTGCTCGGATGCTGACCCGAAAGACACGGGTTCGATCCCGACAGGGACGGTCACATTTCAAAGGTTGCAAAATTCAAGAGGCCCGTGTGAAGTGCGATGTCAGTGCATGATAAGGAACCTCAGGTGGTGGAAATTATTGTCCATAGCCTTCCACTACGGCGTCGCTCATAGCTAAAGTCGCTTTGGTACGATGAACTCCATAAACCAAAAACGAGAGCTAGCGGCTGCTTCTAGATTTTTTTTTCAGATTTTTACTTTTAACTAGAACTGCATTCCTTAAACTGATAAACGGCTGTGAGTGCTTTTGAACATCGGTAAAAGAAGCATTGCCAGAAATGGTGGATAGTAGCGCAGCGCAGTTGGCAGCAATTGAAAATGAGCAATATTTCAAAGCAGACCGAACATTGTAGATTCATTCTTCCTTGACTATCCCGATGTTACTGCCTTGTGCTCTCGATTAGGACTTGTGAAGGCCGTGACAGCTCTTGACGTGGCGAATTAAAATGCCAGGGAAGAGCGCTCCTGTTATGTCGAGTGCCGTGGAGATGAAGAGCGGGTAGCGCTCAGTAAAGAGCATCGTAAAGTAAAGAGAATGTAAAGTGTCTAAGCGCTCAGTGTGTGCAAATCAAATCAGATATAATTCGAATATATTCTGCTGTGTACACAAAATTCACAGAGAAAATTTGTTTTACTGTAGGCACGGTTGTGCTAAGGTGAGACATTAATTTAAGGAATGTTGATTCCAAAATGACGCAGTTACCGAGGCATTTCATATCTTTTGGTTAAGCAGTGGTTCCCACTGCTCAGCTGCAAGTTTATTGCTCATGGCAGCGGTTTGGGCCAGGAAATAGTTTAAAACCAGTATATATCGGACTAAAGGGCGCACGCGAGCGCGTTTAGGAAAAGTGCCTCCAGGTGGGCATGAAAACAGCGGTGTCTCTTTCTTAGAAAAGACCTGAGGGGTTGTGCTCAAAAGCTCGGCAGGAAAGCCAACATTCTTCAGAGAGCTAGATGCAAGTGGCTACAATAAATCATTCCAACCTGATAGGCGAGACAACATTTCGTGGACAATATTTGAGTACTGCTATTAAGCGCGTTGTGGGAATAACGTAATTATCTCCACGCGACGAAAGCACAGGACGAAATCGACGCTTCCCAGGAAGCTCGAAGTCCTGAATACAAAGTATGTTCGAAGATTTGTATCTCTGATGTTGGCAATGTGTTGGGGAGAGTAAGTAATCTTTGACAATAAAGACTCAAATTTAAAGACAGCTAAGATTAAGTTGTCTCAGACAAGACGAGACGTTGGAGCCAGCAGTGATGAGATCGATTAATGTCTTCAATTCGGTCCCGACACAGCGGCGACAACATGGCTCCGGACGGTGGACGTGTTTTCTCATGAATACTGATCATTTGCAAGAGCGCTGAATCTCATAGCCTCAAAACAAAATACCTTATTATAGGTTAACCGAATACGTATAGAGAGCCCTCCGTCAGCGGAATTTCGCCAACTGGTCGGCAAAGGCTGCCGACGGCAACAACAGCAGCTTTTGTGAGAAATGCAAATCCCAGGTAGGTACTTTTCTCCTGTCTCCGACCTCTACAATCAAAGCGTTACCCTAGCCAAGCACTTGGAACGCAGCTTTCAGCCTCTGACTTAAGCACTACAATGCTGTTGCAGGTTCGGGGCTACACGGAGCAAAGAGGTTCGTTTTCCGGGAGACAAAAGATTATATTGTATCAGAAAGGCTCGGCCCCACCTTTGCCTTCACGATCGACATGATGCTCGCGGCAGTGTCAGGCCAAATTGCATCTATATTTGCCTGGAATGGCAGCTAAAAACATTTCATGCCCAATGGAAACACGAGGTGTAGGCGAGTTCGATGCAGCAGACGGGCGCACTATCATTTGCGATACCATGTTAGGCAACCATGCAGCTAAGTAGGCCATATATTTCTAGTGTATTTTTGCAGCCGTCCCGCTGTGTTTTGTGCAGTCACTTAAGTTAGCAATAGATATTTCTGTTATGTTGAATAGACCGCAACAAACTGCCCATGTTAAGACTATGCGGTGCCGATTATCACGGTTTTCTACGCTTGTATTGCTAAACGTAATGCAATTATGCCTTATACGCGCTACCTGCCACGAGTAGCAGTGGCTCGAAAGGAGCGGTTGGCAGCGAATACACCAGGTAAGCTCTCTACAGATCCCAGGATATTTTACTGCTGAGTGCACGCGGAGCGCACAGACGGCCAACTAAGGAAATTGCCCTTGTGAATGAGCAGCAGAAGGTCATTAGATGAACAGCGACTGTATAACCGAACAGTACATAACGATCCGGCACGGTTAGTTTGACTGTTGTGGTTTTAAGAATACCGACCCTGGTCTTCCCATTAAGTCTCTCAGAAACCCCACCTTAACGTTAAAGATATTAAATTCTTCAGGGACCTCACTAAAATTTTCTAGGCTTAGCTCTGAACTTCGGTTTGATAGAAACGACCAACCTGTAAATAAATGGAACACGCACAGTCCTATTACTAAAGCCAAAATAAAAATGTGCGCTTATAACCTGGCACCTGGCTGTAATATTAAAAAGTTCAAGAAATAGCAATTCCATAATTAACCTACAAGTTCAGATACCTCGTCTCCCTTCCGGTGAACTAGACTTCTGGCACTACTAGGCCGCAAAAGCTTCCTTCCTACTTCAGAAAGCCTATTTGGAAAGACATTGCCGACGGACTTTGGCGATCCATCTCCTGTACCATACGTCATAGTTCGCTGAAACAGTTTGGACGTCCAGAGAAAGCAGAGCCTGCAAGCGTTTCACTGCTCAATAGCCGATTTTCAAGTACACACCATATAACTCATTGTGTAGAAAATAAGGTCATCCTCGCACATAGAAGCTCTTAACTGTACTCCGTGGTAAATTTCACGGTGTAAATGAACCTTCAGAGTGAAAAGAAAAGTGGATAATACGTTATACGAATTTGACGCTGATACAGCGATAGCATTACTGACCAGAGGGTAGAAGGCGGAGTATCCAAAATTTATTTTCCGCAAATACTTTCCCTGTTTGGATTTGTGTAGCAAGTTTTAATTATTTGCCTTTTTTTTTCAGTGTACACATGGAGAGACAATGGAACTTCGCCGTATCAAGTATACGCACAGTACTTCGGAGAAAAGTAAACTACAACAACAACTACAACAACTCCGAAGCCTCAGGTCCAGTGCGTGAGCTCTCTTTAGCGCTAATACTCCCTGCACAGTTGAAGCAATACAGCATGAATACATTGCCATACACATGCTTACTAGCTTTACTCCGGCTGGCTACAGTCGGAAAGACACAGAGACAAACAATTTGAAAAGAAAGTTTTGATGACCGATGTATCATGCACTGAAATCGTTCCTACAGAAGGTAACTCTAGTAGAATGCACAAAACTTACCTGAAGTAGCAGAGCGTCATGAAATATTCTTATATAATTTCAGAAATAAAAAGCACTGAGAAACAAAACATCCAGAATATAAGCACATAATAGGAGGATGCGAGGACTACGTTTTAAAAACTGAATAGCATTAAATAGTGTAGCTAAGAACTGAATCGAATAAGCATCTAATATTTTTGTAGTCATTGGCGACTGTTTGCAGCAATAGTGTCAACGAACAGGTGTAGAAAGCAGCAAAGTACCATCTCCTCAGGTGGGGCACAGCGCTGTAAGTTATCGAGTAACAGGTATTACTGTGAAAAGCCTACTATGAGGTACGCAACACTAAATTAAGGTACGCAGGAGGAGCCTATAACTGTCGTCACAGGCATACTTGGGAATTCTCTCTTGCTACCCGTGAAAACAAGTAAACCAGCAGTAGATCTCAATGAGTGAGAGCGGTAAGAGCTACGTATCAGCCATGCCCTATGAGAGCGGACTTCAAGGCGTGGTTTGCTAAATCTTCCTGACCAGTGCCGCATCGACCAATACCTGATGCCATGTGGAAACATTATTAAGGCATTATGAATCAAAAAGAAAGAACCCTGTCGTGGAGCTGAAACTTTTATCCAGCGCAGACCAATTGCGGCAGCGTGCTATGAAGAATCTTAGTGGGCCTCGTTTTGGTAACAGTCGCCAAGGAGACCTACGGCATTTCTTATTTGAACTTCGGGACAATTAACGGAAAAGAATTGATAATATGAGATGGAATCCTATTCATTTCCACTTATATTCATAGATAGTTTTTAACCGCCTAACAAATCAAATACTAAAGCATTCGCTTTGCAATTCAAGAAGTACAAATATTGGCACATCGCTAGTACTTATCTTGCTTCAGCACAGTACACATGCCCTCTTTGTACTCCTTCAATTGCTTTGATAACTGGTTAGGCTTCTTTGATAAAGGGCGCATACTTAATTTAACAAAAAGTTGTTAAAGGGAGCACAACCTTGTTTGCTACATTATACAGCACTGTAAATAAATATACATGGCGCACGGTGCGCAGAAAGTAAAAAAAAAACTCCTTCATCAAAACTGCAGTTGGAGAAAAATACGTAGGCTGGCGGTTGATGCACGATTACATATATTTTGCTTTAGTGGACTCCTGTCAGACCAAGGAATGAAGCCCGAAGTTACGTAAACCCGACTGAACCGTTATTGAAGTGCGTAGGCTGATGTAGCGTTCCCAATCAGGCGTGGTGAAGGCTCTGTCAAGGAAAATCAAGACCCTGCATTTCAATAAAGTAGGACAAAACTCAAAACATCGTATGTTAATAAAAGGGAGCGAAAATCAGAACATATTACTTGATATGGACGCGAGTGAATAGCTACCTAAACAGCATTCGCTGACAAAATCACAAAGCGCTTTCGGACAAAGAGCGAGAACCCACACTTCTGTATGCCTCAGATCATCTTGGTTCATATATACTTGTCTTCATAAGAATCCACTGTTTAAATTTTATTAAGCCTGTACCATCTTGATTGCACAAGCTTTGATTCTTTCACTAACACATACTGCGATGGCCCAACGTTTCTCGCAGAACCCTCATCAAACCTTGTCTAACAATACACATTTTTCGTTTATTGAACTATCTCGAGTACTGAAGATTGAAACTGCGCTTGTCATAAAATGTCGCTCTCAGCAATGAGTTCTAATGGCGGCTCGTATATAAAAAAAAAATTCGATTGTTTACCCTTGTGGCAATGCGAACTTCACAGATAGCTTGGCGGCCGTGAAACGCTCAAGTGTGTAGTGTGCTGTTATAATTTTATTTTCATCTATGCATCATATGGAGACTTGGAGTGTTTGTGCAGTAGCGGCCCATTTTTAGATACGAACAGGGCTGCACAGACCCCTGCAATATCTGGAATTTTCTCAGCCGTTAGCACGAACTCTCTCGCACATTTTGTTATCAGGAACGGCTGCTCAAAGTATTTTAAAGATAACATTGCGCTTCAGTATCTCCAAGTGTTCCTCCGTTTCTGTCACGTTTATCTGGTGCAGTGTTCATGCCATTATTGCACCAGGTAAGCCTGAAAATATTTTCAGGACGCCTTATGAGCAAGACATGCGCAGGTCTTCGCCGTCGTCAAGGCTTACTGCCGTAATACTACCCACGGCTGTAAAAGCCCGGATGCTAGGTAAAAACCGCAGAAGCTGTGGGGTAAGCTTTGAGGCGAACCACATAAACGACGTCGGTCGTCACGCAGACAGGCGATGTCGGAAAATAGAGAGAGGTAAGCTCGTATGTTGCTCGGTAATTTGACGGAGTGTCAAGCACTGAGCTTTTCTTCGTAGTTCTCGAACGAAACCCTCATCGTACCATTCAGGTTGGGAATCACGATGGCGAGCTTCGCGGTCGGGTCGCACCAGATGTGTATACTGACACGCTCGTACATGCCGAGCCAGTGCTCCACGTCAACAATGTCTGTTCCACATAAACACCCTGGGCCAGCACTAATGACCATAAGGGTGGCAGGTGACGGTCCACGGTTCCCATCATGTTCTGTGGTTGAAGAATTCAGGAAGAGTTCGCTCAGAGTCGGTCATTTCTATTACGAGACGCCGGACGTCCACTAAAATTATAACGAGAAGATAATTATTTACAAATGGGCAACAAAGCTATGTAATGACTTAGGTCGCCTGAGGGAAGAGCAGGGCTGGCATGCAGCGGCCACAGCAAGAACACCATTGGTTCTCGTCTTCCTCTGCGCACATGCACAGCGCTACATCCTACGCACTTACGGCCACGACGGTATACGTGCGAGACCATTGTGTTATACTATGGAGTAAACATTATACCGCGCATCAAGAAAAATACGGAAAATAACGAATGTAATACAAGGAAAGGAAATATGGCAAACACTTCCAGCTTGCTCGGCTCCCACCATGGCGCTGAACACTAAATCATTGGGAGGAAGCTTAAGCTTCACTTTAAGATTCACTTTAAGCTTCACTTAAAGTGAAGCTTAAGCTTCGCTTAAGCTTCACTTTTTGTAGCAGAGTTGGAACGTCATCTCTTTATTTCGTTAGTTTTGTTTGTTTTTGCCTGTTTATATACTCAATTCTGATTGATTGTCTGACTTGCTTGTCTTGATATGCTTGTCATTTCTTGTATTGCAAAATGTTTGAATGTGCCCCTCCTGCTAGGACCATGCATGGTCCGCAGTATTTCAAATAAACAGTATTTCAAATAAAGGCGATAGCGCCTTCTCCTTCATTTTTATTTTTCTAACAATCACTGTAACATCAGTACACATTCCCAACACACTTTACTGTCATACAGATCCAGACTAATTCACTTGGCGCCCCTCTAACACGCTTGAACCAACGACCCTTTCTGCCAAATGTCCCAATTTCCTTTTGAGACATATGCACCAAAGTGTGGTTGCAGTACACTACAAGGTTACTGCCTGCCCTGAAAGACTTCTGGATTCCGTGCTGATCTATTAATGCTGACTTCACGTTTTAGCCTGTGGAAGAGCCGCATAACGGATCGACACGCAGAACCACCTCATTCATCTAAATCTCTCTTAAGTGAATGGTGTGCCTTGTTGCTGTGGTCTGTAGACAATATGGCAGAACTTAGTCGGTGACACTGATCGTGTGCGACAGACGCAGTACAATGCGCGGAACTTAGATGCACGAATGTAGGGTACCTATGGAATTGCTTCAACTATTTATGGGAGTTCTGATTTCGACTATCGGTTCTTAGCAGAATACGCCCCTTTTGTGGGTTCTTCCGCTACGTCACGTGTGGTCTAGCCGCGAATGCGAAATTGCGCGATAAAAAAATGCACGCCTTACCCTGCGCAGACAGTCCCTGCGTCTTTTAGAAGCTATGTCGCGGTATCTTGAGAAAGTAGCAGCTTCTAAACAATAATTTTCTTTAGAGATAAGCTACAAGTTCACGAGGCCACCGCGGTTTCTTAAGATTTAAAAGTAGTGGTCCGAAATCATAAAATCACGAAACGCCTGCGAAGCATCAGACAGCCAAAAATGGCCGCAAGATTCACGTGCATCGACAAAAACATAATGTTTTGCTTGAAAATTTTGCAGGGGCTTAATTCTTGTCCTATATTTTCATCAGTGAGCGCAGGATTAACGAGCTCCACCACACCAGCCTCGTGCCACATCATAAAGCGCCGCGTTCAGATTTCAAACCGTCGGTTCCAATAAGTCACGCGCAAATACCAGGTGGTGACTATAGAGGGGCCGACAGAGCTTTAATCCGATGAAGTGCTTGTGAAACCGCTAGGTTTGCAGAAACGTGACGCAAACGGTGTGTCTAACCAACTCACACAAGTGAAACGAAAGCTATTACTTGTCTACTTTAGCTATGTATGAAATGAACGTATTTAACCATAATTGTGCACATATCAATCGAGATTAAAACATGAAATAAAGCAAACCATCCTTGTAAGGAAATATAAATAAAAAAGCAATGAATGAGAGGTTATTTAACCAGTGAATTTTTACTTTTTTCTGACTGAATGTATACTAGGATGAAGGTATTTTTATTAGGTCAATGACATGGTGATTAGTTCCCGTGTTGTGGGGTTTAACGTCGCAAAGCAAATCGGACTGTGTGTACCGCTGCAGTGGAGGGCTCCTGATAACTTGGACAATTTAGGCTTCTCACGCATTGACATCGCATATTACCCGGGTGTGCAGCATTCTGATTCCATCGAAATGCGACCACTGCGGCACGGATCCAATTAACCCGTGTCTTTTGGGTCAGCTGCCTAGCGCCATAATCACTGAGCCAATGCGGCGGTAGACACGTTCGTGAATTTATGAAACTAAACTGCAGTTACACTATTACGGGAGAACAGTATCGCCTCACTTTTCTTTTTTTGAAGGTTTGCGCGTTTAGGGAACTATTTGAATGTGTATTTGTGAAAATATAACAGTCTCATATTGAAATGAAATTTAAACGCACACGAAAAAACGCACACAAGAGGAGGATACGCACACAAGAGGAGGATGCACCTAATAGATTATTCAAATTGAAAGATAAATGAGCCAATATTTTTTCCCGGGCCGTTCTCTTCCTCTCCATGAGTCGCTTCAGTCAATTCTTGATTTATTTTTTTTTTGCCAGAAAAGAAGGTAGTGTACAGAGATTGAGCTTGAAGGAAGGAAGGAAGGAAGGAAGGGAAAACTTTATTTACAGTAATGGTTCTTCTGCGGTTTGGGGGCTTCTTCAGAGACGTCTTGGTTCTACCCCCAGGAGCCTTCTCTGTCGAAGTCGTCCGCCTGTAACCAGTGGTCGGTTGCCCTCAGTCCAGGGCTCCGCTGGCCACTGCCGCCCGTTGAGCTCGCTGTACCAGACCTTGTTGGTCTTCGCAGCGGTCGCTGGACACCAGAGTCTCCCACTGCTCCGCACTCGGGTTTTGTATTTTGGGGACCACGTCTATGTTTTGGCAGGCCCATGTGATGTGGTATAGTGTAGGTTTTTCGTCGCACCAGGGACATTTGTTCGTGTATATCGTAGGGTGCATTTTGTTTAGTATATGTAGGTTTGGGAAAGAGCCTGTTTGTAATTGTCTCCAAGTGACAGCTTCCTCTCTGCTGAGAGATTTGTGCGGTGGGGGATATCGCATTCTTCTGCCTCTATAGTTTTGTAGTATGGCCGAGTATTCCCTGGGTGCTGGCGCGAGTTCCGCGGTCTCGTCGGAAGCTCGGAAAGTAATGTATCCTCGAGCTATCCTGTCAGCCTCTCGGTTCCCTGCAACCCCCGTGTGCCCCGGTACCCACACAATTTTGTGTAGGATCTTGTCGTTTTGTTCTTCCCGGTTTTTAATTCTGTCACTCGCTGCGAGGAGTATACGGAGCGCGTGACGACCTATCCTGCCATTCATGTAATTTCGGCAGGCTGTTTGAGAGTCCGTAAGTATTGTTAGTGACCGCCCGGTTCTATAGCCCTCCGCCACCGCTAGACTACCGCAAGGCTACTTCCTCGGACTCTGCAGCTGTGCAGCCTCGGAGAGACGCGCTGGTCTTTTCGCGTAAAGACGAATCGACCACCGCCGCTACAGCGATTTTGGTATCTCCTCCTCTCCAAGACGCGTCTGTATAGATAGATCTTTATTTAGACAACAAGGTCTCGGATGCAGGGGCAAAAGGCAGATGCACTCTGCCTGACGGGGCCCAAGCACCCGACACAATGCTCACGACAAGCGGCAAAAGAAGCAAGAGCTTCATACACTCTCATTAGAAAAAACAACACATAATTATACAAGGTAAAAGTAGGAGGAAGGTGCATACTTTTGCAATGACATAATTAAAGTAAATATTTACAAGACACATCACAACAAGAAAAACACGAGAATTCAAAGAGTTGACGGAAAAACAGGGACATCAAGAATTTTAATCATTCGGGCGAGAAAGGAGGTGAGCTTTAGCATTTCTATTGAATGACTTTTGGGAAACAGATTTCTGAATAATTTCTATGGCCTGTGTATGTTTATTTAGAAGACTGGGAATTAAATATGAAAGCATTTAGGTTCCATAGTTAGTCCTTACAAATGGTACTCTGTAACTGACGTGCCTTAATTTATAAGGCGCGTCACTACTAGAGTTTAATTGAACATATTTAGTGGGATGATGTTTGAAATCGTTAAACACATAAGAAAGCAGTTTCAACTCAAATAATTCATTGACTTTTAGAATAGAATGCTTAGTGAAGTACAAACCTGTATGATCATTGTATGCAAGGTTTTCGACATATCGTATTGCTTTTTTCTGTAATGTTATCAGCCTCGTGTTATCACGGTCGTGGCTTGAGGAGCGTATGTTTTCTCGATGAATTCGGCCCTCGCTTCTCTTCTGCCTCGATGGAGGTTGGGATCCATGTTTTTTGGTATTGGCGCTACCTTGAGGGTCTTGCGAAGCTCGTCGGGTATCGTTGCCGTCCTCGACATTTCTCGCATCTGCTCGCGGTATCCGAGCCTCTGCAGGAGCGCTCTTCCTGTCGTTGTTTGCAACAGCCTGAGTTTTTGCGACTCATGCTGCGCCTCTCGTAGCTCCTCAAAGGTGTTGTGTAATCCCAGGGCCATGAGTTTTTCTGTAGACGTGTTGCGTGGTAGTCGGAGCGCTGTCTTATACGCTTTGCGTAGCAGGGCATCCGCTTGTTGTATTTCATTTTTGTTGAGGCACTGGTAGGGTAGGCTGTACGTGAATCGACTAACTACTAGGCTTCTGACTAGTTTTAGTGTGTCTTCCTCACACATGCTATGTCGCCTGTTGGTGATGCGGGTGATCATGCGTGCGACTTGTAGCGTTGTTGCTTTCAGTAGGGTAAAAGTGTGAGTACTGCGCTGGTTGGATTGAACCCACATGCCCAAAATTCTTATTGTTGTCTTTTCGGGTATGGGCGTCCCATCTAGGTAGACGTTGAGTTTTAGGTCCTCGTTGGTTGGGACGGTCCGGTTTTGCTTGCCTCTCCAGACTCTCAGCAGTTCCGATTTCTCGATCGAGCATGCGAGTCCTCTTTCTGCGAGGTATTGCTCTACACAAGAGGCCGCTTGCTGTAGCCTTTGTTCCTTCTCTCTGAGACAGCCCGTGTTTGTCCAGACTGTTATATCGTCAGCATACATTGCATGCCTGATGCCTTCGATGTTCTCTAGTTTTCGAGCTAGGCCTATCATAGCTATGTTGAAGAGTAGGGGTGAGATAACTGACCCTTGGGGTGTTCCTTTGTTTGGAGTGCGAATTTTTTCCGATCGAAGGTCTCCTATGCCGATGGTGGCAGTTCTATCGGACAGGAAGGCTTTGACGAAGCCGTGGATTCTGCGTCCGCAATCCAGGTTGTCTAGGCCCGTAAGGATCGCTTCGTGGCTGACGTTATCGAATGCCCCCTTGATGTCCAGGGCCATTATGACATTTTCTCCCGTCCGAGGTACGTTTCGCAGGACATCTTCTTGTATTTGGAGGAGAACGTCCTGCGTCGAGAGCTTCGCTCTGAAGCCGAACATGGTATGTGGTACACAGTCGTTGTCTTCCATGTAATTTTGCAGTCTGAAAGTTACAACCCGTTCGTAAAGCTTGCCAAGGCACGACGTGAGTGATATAGGCCTGAGGTTTTCAATTTGTAGCTTTTTACCAGGTTTAGGTATCATTATTACTTCGGCGTGTTTCCAATCTTCGGGAACCGTCTCCGCCTCCCAATGTTTGTTAAGAAAGGTGACGAGTGAGCTTGAAGGCAAAAAGTTCACATGAAAGCGTCGATGATCAGAATGCTGCGCATATATCTGCGCATCACAGCATTCTGATCATCAACGCTTTCATGTGAGCTTGAAGGCAAAAAGTTCGCCTGAAAGCGTCAAGGATCACAATGCTGTGATGCGCACATATATGTCCACGCGCATCATTTGCCCGCGTGGCATCAGCACCTTCTTGTCTGCGATTTCTAACTAACGCATCACGTACACGTGGGGAGCTAAAGTCACATATGACGGTGATTAGATGCGCATCGCTTTTATGTCTATCGCCCAAAACGGCTGCTAACCACTCATTGAGTGCGCATGCGCCATTCTCGTTCACGCATGAACAGAGTATCTTCGCAGGCTAGTTAGTTTTACGGTTTCGTCGTGACCAGAGCTGTGCCTTGGCCGTCGTCACTGCCCAGCGCTCGAGATGGAGAAAGGCGACCCCGAAGATGTTCCCGTTAGCCCAACGAAGCGCTCTCGGAAGCGCTCCCCGCCTACTGACACGGTGTCGACGGCTCAGTTCGCCGGAGAATCGAGCGCAGGCGATTCAGATGTCACAGAATCAGCATCATCTGGGGACCCGTCACCTGTTGTGCAGGCGAGTGCAACCTTTTACGCAACGCGAAAATAATAGTTCACTCCACCGATACGCTGATTTCAGTCTGTTGCATGTGCCTTTTGGAAATGGAAGCATGCACTCTTTCTCGGGGAAATTTTTGCTCGCATTATGTGCAAGCCTGCGATGTCCGAACCACATGCTGTGAGGAAGTATTGAGGACAGGAATATTTCGGCACAGTTCGAGCAAAAAAACATGCAAGAGAACGGGGTAGGCGTGTGCAGTGTTTAACGCGTGTCTAAAATTTTTGCAGTCAGAGAAAAATTGTCATCGTACCCTTGGGTGCGACATCGTACCGCATGGTTGATAACAAACAAGTAATGTTATGTAGACGTACGCGGCAGAAGCATAGGGTGTTTGTCAGCTCGGTGCTGGATAACTGCTACACAGACCTAAACTCCGCTAAGCATGTAATACCAGAGGCTTTTTGCCCATTCTTTGGTCCTCAGTCGCCCTTGATTTACACTGCGCTTCAGATTAACATTGGCAAAATCAGCAGGAAACATTGAATGTTCCGTCTTTAAAATATACGCTAGGCCGATACTGGAATATCCGGCTGCTATTTGGGACACCTACACACCAAGGAACATCAGCAGACTGGAAAGCTTACTATGGCCAGAAAAGTACATGTACCACTGCTCAGGCAGGCGTAGCTCTTGCGGCCAGTGTGCGCCAGAGTGACAACAAACTGCTCCTTCGCAGTCGCGCGGGTGCTTGTCACGGTTGATAAGTTTCCAGTGTGGCCGTCGCCTGTTCTTCTGCCCACGGTCGCGACGAAAGGGAGCACGCATTGCCAGTCGTACAGCCGCCCACAGACTTAAAACGAATGACGGAAAGCGTGGCCTGGACTGCCGTCAGCGCCATGAATCGATAGACATTGGCGCGAGAGAATGCTCTTGGTATGTTTGCGGTGGCTGACGATAGCTGGTGCGCCGCTCGCTTTTACTGCTTTTCCGCTTGTGCCTGATTGCCGCGTGGACAGCGCGCTCGTCACGGGGGCGTTTCAGAGCTTTTCGCTCGTCGATTCGGCCTCCACGGCCCCGGCAACGCTCTTTGCAGTCTTCTTATCGCGGCAGCCAGGAACTGACCGCGAAGCTGCCATGGTTTGCACCTTCTATTGTCAGACACCGCAAATATTACGAGAGCAGTATCTCGCACCCGATGACTATCGCTTCATGGCGCTGACGGTAGTCCAGGCCACGCATTCCGTCATTCGTGTTAAGTCTGTGGGCGGCTGTACAGTACAATGCACTGTAGCAGAGCAAGCGAACGGCCGCACGGTATCAAACCTCTGCAGTGATGTAACGGGGTTTCAGTCCATTTATACTGCCATCGCGTTAAATATTATTGCCAGTCGTCTGCGTCTACCTCTGCTCAATTTTAGAACACACAGCTGCACCGTGACGCGCGCTTTTTCGCCCCGTCGTGTCAAGTAACAGAAGCGGCAAGCTTTACTGCAGGCGCTCTATTTCAATATTGCCTTTTCGGCATTGACACCAGCAGTGTTTCATATTTTGTTCATCATGCCCTGTGAAAACTTTTAATTGTCATCTACTGTTCGTGGTCCCTCATGGAACTATTTTCGGGAGTAGTGTAACGAAGAGATTTTGTAGCTTGAGGTACATCGGCCACAGTCACGTCGTTTCGCGTGCTCTCTTGCACGACTATACTGCGCATGCGCGAGGAGCAAGTGGCGTCACTACGCACAGCTTGCGCACGTGTTCCGCCGCGCGTGCTCGCCGCTGCGAGCTACTGCGCATGCGTGAAGAGATTGCGCCGCGCGTTTAAGTGTGGAGAGATACACAACTACTGCGCCGTGTTCCATGGAGGATAAACGCCAACAACAATAAAACAATGAACGCCGACGGCCTATGGCTTCAACGCCGCGTTTCTGGCACAACCTCGGCAATGAATGCCTGCATCCCGCATCCCTCTCTCATCACTCCACGCACCTATCAGCACGATGCAGGCGTCCATTGACCGACAGAGCCAGTTATGCGCACTTCCTTTCCTTAAAATGATAGGAGTGTAAATGATCAGAGCGCGGCCACTAGCTCTGGACGTCCAGGCACGAATTGCCATTCTTCCTTGGCGGCATACCACAGCTGATCAGCTGTACCACCGCAAAGGCACCGGGAGGCAAGCCCCCTTCTCTAAGACTCCCCAGATGTTTTCGATGGGGTTAAGGTCAGCCCTTTATGTACCAGCCATCTGGTAACAAGCCACCCAGGTTATACGTAATCAAATGTTCAATGACAATTTCACCGTAACTCGGCCCAGTGAACGAGCCCTCGATCCGCACGAGTGCGCCGGGGCCACCCTGGTGCCTTAGACACTGAACGAGCAGCGGCCACTGCAGAGCTTATTGGCGGCGTACTAGGACTCCTGGCCATTTTAGAGGAAACACGTTACACTAAAGATTAACTTATGTTGCCTCCAGAACTTGACCAACGTTGAGTTATACCTCATTCCGCTGCATAAAAAAAATAATAAAGTTGAAGGCTAAAAACACTACAAATCCAACATTTAGCTCAGGCCTATATGGCACGAGAGAATGAACCACTTTTTATATGATACTGCACCTATGACAAGTCAAACGGACAGGGGGGGAAACGACGGTGCACTACATTCTTAAAATTGCAGGCCCCACCACTTTTTAGAGTACTGACAAGTTAGTCGAACTTTCGTGTCGTTTTTCATTACCTCTAAGCATGACAGGTTATACCCAGCCAACACTTGAAATAGAATAAGCATGCAAAGGCTCTACGCAAGAGCTAGTGTGAAGTTTGTAGTCACTGGGCGTACTCTAGCCGCAAGTGAGTGGCGCGAGATAACTACGCCGCGGTGCGGTTTCCCAGCCGCCCCGCAAACTTGAGTGCTGGTCCGCTTACTTTCCCGCTAATCGTACAACATAAGTCGTTTAAGGTTCGTATATACCGTATATAAATTGCACGCATTCCCTGCCCAGCTACTGCTCGAAGCTAACTTGGATAGCCTGGCCTCAAGGTATTAAGAAAAATGGACAAAGGAAACATTTTTGCTTCATTTATCTTGGCCTGCTAGGTATTGAGAAAATAGATTACATTTCAACCCCTAAACTACTTGCAATCCGTTCCTGTCTTTCGCACAAGGTTAAATAATATGCGTGTGAAACTAATACTTTTCAAGAAACTTTTTCTCTAGAACGCCTCGCCGGTGAACTCCTCGCCGGTGGATGTTATTCAATGTGCAAGTGTCATTCTCGCGTACTATGCTGAATGTCGAAGTGCACTCAATGCACTGGTATTTGCTGACCTTTTTATTAAGTGGGGTCAAGTTGGATTGCCTTTGTTCCTCTGTCAGGTTTTTTCCTTTTACTTTTTTCATCTATGAAATATGTTTGTTTTGCAATCTAACTTACTGCTTGCTGGAGTAATACTGGTTTGTCCGCATAGTGGTTTATAACGACCCTACATGAGAAATATTCTTCACCCATCTGTGCCTTTAACGCCTACTCCTGTAAAGCTTGGAACTCAGGCTTGCGGCGTTCTTCTAAACCAACCAATAATTAAATCACATTTAGCAAAGCCACCGCGAAGGATGAGTGGTTATGGCGCTCGGCTACTGGTCCGAGAGGCTCAGGTTCGATCCAAGCCGCGGCGGCCGCCATTTAATGCAGGCGAAATACTAGAAGCTTATGTGTTGTTTGATATCAGTGCATGTCAGAGATCGCCATGTGGTCGAAACTATCGGGAGCCCTCTACTGCGTATTGCCCCATAGCCCGAGTCTCTTGGGGAGGCTAACTCCACAAAACGATAAAATGAAAGCATTGAGATTAGGGCTGGTTATCGACGGCGTCTTAGCTCTCTATCACAGCACAATGAGTTATTTCAATTATTAGGAACTTTCACCACGCTTCACTATTTTTTCGAAGCACACGGTCGAGAGCTCTATTGTGTCACTGTGCAATACAATATGACGCCATATTCATGGTCCGGAAAACTGCACCCCCTGCATAACAAAGGCCTCCTACCGCAAAAAAATGTTTTAGCCCTTGCCTTTATAAATGCCGAGCTTCGCTTCAGTAAACAATTCGAAGGTCGACACCCTCCGTCTTCTCGACAGAGGCTGTGAACACGCTATCACAATATCATGTTGCCAGCACATACAAGTAGCAGCTAACACTGAGCCATTTCTCAAAAATCTCAGCTCCTGAGCGTGTTTGGTACTTACAGCGTAATATTTATAACGCTTGAAACACGTGGCCGTGAATACTGCCCTGCGCGATACGGCAGTTGATAGCATATTTTTCCTTTTAACTGCAGGGTAGCCAAGAACAGGAGGAAGGCGCTAAAGAGCGCACGAAACCAGTGAGAAAATCTGTAATCTCGGGGCCTATATCTGCTGGAGCAATGAAATCTTCTGAACGTTTTGATGATCCCATTTCGGAAGCCCCCGGTACAAGTAATGAAGGTAAGTTCAGATTTATCAAGCCAGGGTATGTTTAAGTGACGTCACAAATCTGGGGCTTTAACTCAGTCACTCTACAAAATTACCGTTTTGCTAAACTGATACCTTGATAACCTTGTCTTTAATTTCACACAGTGAGAATTTCTAGGTCTCTTATAACATAAAGGGGCCCTGCGGCACAAAAAAGCATGAGGTCTTTAATCATTGCATGCAGAGTAAGGGCCATTGTTGTTGTTGTTGTTGTGACTGAGAGAAGGATGAAAAGGAAATTGCACGGGTCTGCTACTGGCTCGAGCCAAGCCACCACCGCTGCCACGTGCAGATAGAGGAGAGTTAAAAGATCAGAGGAAGGAGAGAGAGGAAAGGAAAGACGCGCGTCGCAGCAACAACTGCGTCCGCCGGAGCGGACGCTGCTCAAAAAACAGATAAGCGGCCGAAGCCGCGCTCGCCGAAGCGAGAACATTTTTTTTTGACGCCTGAATGTGCAAAAATATCTCAGAAATCGCAATAACTGATGTCTTAATCTTCTGCCGCCGCGGTGGCTCAGTTTTTATGGTGCTCGGCTGCTGACCCGAAAGACGCGGGTTCGATCCGGCCGCGGCGGTTGAATTTCTTTGGAGGAGAAATTCTAGAGGCACGTGTACTGTGCGATGTCAGTGCACGTAAAAGAACCCCAGGTGGTCGAAATTTCCGGAGCCCTCCACTACGGCATCTCTCATAGCCTTAGTCGCTTTGGGACGTTAAACCCCATAAACTAAACCAAACCATGTCTTAATCTTCTCTAAAAATGCTCTTTTGAAGCCGATGGTGTCGCAACGCAGCGGCCATTTTCGACGGCGCAAATGAGGTGGCATCCAGATCGGGCGTTTCCTTTCTGACTGATTGCACGTCCAGTTTGAATCTTGTTTCTTTATACTCGTAAAATGGAACCAAAATATTGTGTGTCTGAGTGCTGCATGCTTTTCACAAGCACAAAAACTGAAAATAAGTAAAGGGAACTAAAACATCATTATAACGCTATGGGCGACACTTTCCATTCGGCTTCAGTTTTGTGCGGGAGAACGCTGTTTTCATTTTCATTTTTTTATTTTATTACCTTAAAGACCCACAGGGGGTATTACATAAGGGTTGGGTACATATGTTTTGGTGAGCAAGTGTTAACACAACGAAAGATGACTGGTAACATTATTGGCAAAGTTGGATGAGCACATGATGGCTGCGATGTCGCTGGGTAGGTTGTTCCAGTCTGCTGCAGTACGGGAAAAAAATGATGCGGCAAAGGTGGTAATACGGTCACGAGGTCTGGAAACTTGAAAACGATGACGAGTGCGATGGGATATGCGGGCTGGAGGGACGATGTAGGGTGTGCGGCCCAGTGAACTACGGAAAAATTTTTGGAACAAGCAAATGCTGGCAATACGGCGACGAAGTGATAAGGGCAATAAGTCGGATACAGCTTTCAACGCTGATACACTGATGTCATAAGAATACGATGAATGCATGAATCTGGCTCCTCTGTTTTGGACTGATTCGGGTGTATTTATAAGGTAAGCTTGCTGCGGGTCCCAAATGGGTGAAGACCACAGCAAGAAAGGAGCGAAAAAAAAAATGGTCGACCGCCTTGCCGAAAAATATGTAGAGAAAAGCCGGACAGGAGACGGGAGGCAAGTTTTCGAGGGGGGGGGGGGGGGGGGGGGCAGGCAGCCTTCGAATTCTGCGAAAAAAAAAAGAAACATCGTGGAGCTTCCTCTGATGACTAAGTCACCCCTGCCCTGTCTTCTACGTGTACAAGGGGGAAGCCGTCAAAATCCTCGGCGGTGGGCTGTTCGAGCAAAGCAACAATTACATGCAAGCTTCGGCTGCGTGTGTGCTAGGCGCGCAACTGATTGTTAGCGCCCAATCTCGGTACTGGGCGGGTGAGATTGGTGACTGAAACCCGTTTTCTTCTGAACTTTTAATTTCCAATTTTCGAGAGAGAATAAGCTTGATTTGTAAGCTCAGATTTCAGTAATTCTTTTTGCACTGCTGTCTGGAACGCATGATCAATCCATTTAATTAGATTAGTCCGCAGTAACGAAAACATCGCGATGCCCGTTTAAGTGCTAAGTGTAGCCGAATGCATGACAGTTGATATGCATTCTGACGAACATCCACATATTATCAACCGAATCGGAAATCACCTCTAGACGTGAGTCATAAGGTGCCATTGCTATGACGTGCCTAATACAAGCTCTTTCAGCTTTATTAAGATTCTTAAACGCGGAAAAGTTACTAATAGAAACTCACTTAAATGCCCAAATGAAGAAGCTGAGTTTTCTCTGGATGTTGTATTCTTCAACATTACCAAATCTGCGGCGATTATTCTACTAATCTCTAATGCGGTCGACACTTGCAGGTGCCTCCCCCGAAGATCTCGGCTCGTTGAGCAGCGCACTCCCGACCGCAACAAGGATGCCTTCGCACCTTCACGGTGTTGAAACATCTGTCACTGATAGCGCCAGGTCGGCCGAAGAAATGCGCCAGATAGAGCAGCCTACGACGTCGTCTGATGAGACTGGTCGTGCGGGCGATGTGCGACCGAATTTATTGGAAGAGCCCCGGAAAGACAAGTGCGTTATCAGTATTTCATGAAATCTGAAGGTAGCTTAATTTTTCCGCTATAATTTTAGGCGTGGTTACGTGTATAACATTCTTAATCGTTACATCGTCAGTCTTCAGCAGATTGATACCGTGGCTACGGTTATTGAAGAGAAAGCGTTTTTATAGGACGAATATGGGTCACAGTGCAGAACGTGTGCAAACCCCGAGAAGACCTGGCGTGCAGTCACCATTTTATGGAACCGGCGAGAGTATAAAATGTAAAAGAGCCCAGCGCAGCGGTCCCGCTAGATTTCAACTTGGCCTTGTATCTTCGTGGGCTATGTCAGCGCGTGGAAAAGAACCCCTGATGGCCGGAAGGAATCTTAACCCCATAACTACAACTTCTGAGCCCACAATCAGCACTGGAAGATTATCGTCAATATACATCGTATGGTTCTAGTTGGTAGAAGCAGGTGACGTATTAGCATGCGCACAAATACATCATTTGCCAATCTTCGCTCAGGGGTCCCACTGGTGGGGTCGTAACTACTAGGAAAATTTCCGCAACATGTTTTATGGATTCCACTATGATATAAAGAAAAGAGACGAAGATTAAAAAATATAAAAATATTAGATGTTTTTAATCGTCGTCAAATTCTTTCTGCGTTTATATCTCTTCTGTTTGCATAGATGATAACGCTTAAAACCTGCCACTCTGCTACAAGCTGTTTTAGAGAACGACGTGCAGACTAGATGAAAAACGTTCTTTGGGTGGATTCTGACAAATTTTATAAAACATCTATGGCTTGCAGACAGACGAAAATAACGGCGCACATAAAAACATTGATATATTTATCGAATTGAGATGTACATAACTTTAATATATTTTATTTATTTTATACCCAAAGTTGGCCAGAACAGCAAAGCACTTAACGCGGTACTCCACTTTCCGGCCATCAATATTTCGCTTGAAAAATTTTTTCCAAAAGCAATAGTGAATCGCTCCTTTCCAGTGGTTAGGCAATGATACATCAAAATTTCAAAGAAATTTAAGGTATTGACCAGCCACCCTTTGTACGTTCTTACGTACAACCACCATGTGTATTTGAAGCCTGTGAGTTTAGGCAGGCAGGTAATTTCTGTAGAGGGCTTAAGGAGCGTCGGCTCAGAAAGCGGCTCGCAGAACAGAGGGGATACTTCAGAAAAATCATGCTTGTGTCTGACGTTGAGGATTAAAATGTGACCTCATAAGCTAGGGAAGGAATCAAAATGGCGATCTTTGGTAAAGTGAACGCTACAAGTAGTTGCAAATTGTCCTCCTTGCGTCCGGAGGGCAAACTGTGCGCCGGATGTTCTGCAAACGCTTCGGGTACGAGCATTATTTTTCGATGCGTGGGTGAAACTTCTGCTGCTTACAAAAATTTTCATTTTTTAGTGATTAATGTCCAATGTGAGTAAAGTGACACATTCGAAGAAGGTAGAAAAAGTAGGCACCATCATTTTTTTTAGTTTGTAATGATGTGTATACTTTGCACCATAATGAGTGTTATGGAGTCTTCAGAATTGTTTGCTGTCCTTTGGAATGATTGTGAATCGGCTCTTTTTTATTTTGCACACAATGTACAGCGTCCCACCCACTGACCCGGCCCTGCCGCCGTGGCTCAGTGGTTACGGCGCTCGGCTCCTGACCCGAAAGACGCGGGTTCGATCCCTGCCGCGGCGGCCGAATTTCGATGAAGGCGAAATTCTAGAGGCCCGTGTACTGTGCGATGTCGGTGCACGTTGAGAGCCTCAGGTGGTGGACAATTCCGGAGCCTTTCACTACGGCGTCCCTCATAGCCTGAGTCGCCCAATGAACCAACAAACCAAACCACCCATTGACTCGCAACTTTTTGAGAGCTACTGAAGAGGAGAGAAGACAGTGCTTTGACCGTAACTGTTAGACGCAGAAATTTCAGTATGAAGTCTACAAATAGCCTTTCAAGCACTAAACGTCCTTCAAAGGCTTTCGCGACTGCGATTCCGCTCTTTAAAATGTTGGAAAAATTTTGCATCGCCGGGTGTCATTATGTATACTATAGTATGTGGATCGTAAATGAGGGGCGTAAGTATATCTTGATGGCGTCATTTTTATTGCAGCATTCAACAAAGGGTAGCTTTGCCCGACGGTGAAGACATGACAAAGCTGTCGCGCTTCTTGTCGTGCTGGCAGGAAGGTCACGCGATTTTGAAAAGAGTGAATAGTCTCCTGCGTGCCAGCCTCACAAGCCCAGTGCCATCAATCTCCGCGCCAAGCCCTGTGACGTCGCCAGGCGCTGCGGCCGGCGTCCCACAAGTACAGTCCGCAACATCAGTGCATGCGCCAGGGCCGTCATCCGCTCCGGAGGCTCCTTCAGCAAAAGCATCAACCGCAGGGTTAGTGCGAGCTCTTCATGTTTGTAAACGAGTTTTAACGCGATTCTCCATATATCGCTAGCATTCGGTACACGTACAGAAAGGTTGCTTCATTTTGACGGTCTCTATTAAGTTGAAATCAGTCCCTGTTGCAGTGAGTAGTAGCCTTGCTGCTTCTGCTATCCGTTTTTCTTTCCAGGAGTTCGCAGTGAATGCTTAGATGGGTCTGTATTGACTGGTTATGTGCGTGCAGCTTATGAATGCATGTATATGCATGCTGACTGTGCTATTAAAAGTTTTTAGCTGTACAGGATGGCTTCTACAACTTCATGATGAAATCTTCTAAGACTAGCACCAGCAAGGGGGTTTAGTGCAAAGTCGTTCACCTGTTAGTGCGAAGGACTTGGGACCGAATCATCAATATGGCGGCCGCATGGCGCCGGAGTGCAAAAGACACCAATCGTTCTGTTGGGTTGGACGTCAATGCTCGCTAAATATCTCCAGGTCGTCTTAGGTAGTCTGCAACCGTTCACTGCGGCCCGTGTGAGAGAAGTTAGAAAAAAATTGAGCTTCGGACGAAATACGAAGACAGTATCTCAGGATAATAGCTAAAGAAAGTATTCTTTTTCTCTTTTCTTAAGACGCCGCGCCAGGACACATATCTAAACACTCAATGCAAAGCTTACACAAGCACAGTAGGCACTCCCGCAAGGGCACCTTGTGTAACGCGGTGTTGGTTCTTGGCGCCACCATGGACCCTTAGCCCCCATACCGAAGCTGTCATCCGTACTGTGGCGATAGGTTGAAAGGTGGAGGGAAGAAACCTTGAACGGTGGCGGTCGAGGAAGTGGTCAATCCTCGGCCGATGGGCTCCTCGTCTCTCTAGCAGGCGGGGAGTCCCGGGACCTTCCTCTGCGTATAACGGTGAATCAGAGGCAACAAAGCATTGGGAACCCTTAGCCAGTACATGCCGTGTGGAAAAATTTGCAAACAAACCTGATCGGCCCCCAGAAATGGGTCGCACCGATGCGAAAAAATTGATGCCACAGAAACCAGAAACGTTTCCGAAGTTTTTCATGGTTCACTCAAATGCAGATGAACCTGTCGCAAACTTGTCTGCATTTGTGATCGCCAACACTCTAAAGAACTCTGTAGGCAGAAACTACAAAGCAAAAAAGCAGCGAACCGGAGATCTCCTTGAAGAAATAAACACAAAAGAACAGAGCACCAAACTGATGTCTTTACAGAATCTTGGAGAAATGAGCGTACAGATAACCCCGCACCGCACCCTCAACCACTCAATGGGCGTCATATCCGAACATGAACTCCTGCAGAGTACCGATGCTGAAATGGAAGAACTAGCTGAACAAGGAGTAATAGTAGCCCGACGAATAACCATCCGGAGAAACAATGCTGAAATCAAGCCAAACACATCGTCCTAACTTTCAATAGCACAACTCTCCCTTATTCCATCCACGCCGCATACCTCCATTGTAAAATCCGCCCATATATATCGAATCCGAGACGATGTTTCAAGTGCCAGCGCTTTGGACACAGCATGGCGGCTTGCCGATGTAAACCCACTTTTGTCACATGCGCAGAATACGCACATAGAGAGGAAAGATGCGAACGTACACCAAAATGCATCAACTGCAATGGCGCACATGGCGCGTACTCCAGGTCGTGCCCAGTCTGGAAAACAGAAAAACAAATCATAACTTTGAAGACCACAGAAAACCTGTCCTGCCTTCAGGCAAAAAAAACGCGTCTCTTTCCAACAGAAAGCGAGATACTCCGAAGCGGTGACGCGGGGACCGCCGCCGCCTTCGGTTTCTGTCGGCACACAGGTCGATCCGAAGGACCTGGCGTCGACAACCAAGTCCCCACCACAGAACTCAGTGACACAGTCCACAGGGCTGAAAATTTCGCGGGAAGACCACGCGATCCTCGCCGGAGGCCCTCAGGTGCCACTTTCAGCAGCGGCATCCTCGGAGACAGACACCCAGAACAGCTCTGCTGAACTGGACCTGTCGCCCCACCCCTCTAAGAAGGCAACTGCTGGCCCAAGAGACTCTGCCGCTGGAGCAGGGCCTGGTTCAGCGGTGCCAGCAAAAAAGACGAATGCGGAGGCCACGGGCCATCGCAACCAAGAAGCATCCTCCACGTCCACCGTGGAGGAGATGGATGTCAGCGAAAGTCCGCTGACATCTAAAACACACTCATCCGCGGATTCTCCGCGGAAAACCGGCGCCACGAAAGTGGCGATGGATACAACTCCTAGTTCGCCACCGCTGCAGCGGCGGCGAGGCTCCCTAGAGAAAAAAGGGAAACCACGAATCACTGCTCCTGAGAGTAAGTAACTTTCCCCAACCCCCAACTTATCACAATGGCGTATCTAATACAATGGAACTGTAGAGGTCTACACAGAAACTACAGACATAACCGATATGCTCAAAACAATAGCACCTACAGCTGTGTGCCTGCAAGAAACGAACCTTGGGCCACAGCACACAAACATCTTAAAAAAATATATTTTCCGGAAAGACAGAGTACAAGCTAGCCGACTCTCAGGAGGCGTCGCTATCATTACGCAAAGCGATGTCCCTACAAGAGAGATAGCATTAAAGACAAACTTAGAAGCGGTCGCAGTAAACATCATTAGCCATAAAACGATAACAATGTGCTCTGTGTACATACCACCACAAAACATAATTACAATGCATGACCTAGAAGAACTTCTGGAACAGTTGCCTGAGCCATATGTGATAACTGGGGATTTTAACACACACTCCTCATTCTGGGGAAGTGAGCATACTGATTCCAGAGGTCAGCTCATCGACGATTTTATTCTTTCGAATAACATATGTTTAATGAATACGGGAAAAGCCACGTACTGCTGCCCCACCTCTGGAAAAATGACCTGCCTCGATTTAGCGTTTGCATCACCATCGGTTTTTAATGATTTTATTTGGGATGTTTTAGACAACCTTCTAGGAAGTGGTCACTTACCTACGGTTTTAAAGCTAACATCAGCTACAGTCATCCTCCCTACGAAGCCTCGGCGATGGAAAATTCACCTCGCCGATTGGGCACTTTTCAGAACCAAGGCCACATTAGAAAAAGAATATGCCGAAACTTTTACTATAGAAGAAATAAATGAAAAAATTGTCACATGCTTAATATCTGCAGCAATAAAAGCCATCCCACAAACGTCTGAAATTGCACGAAAAACACAAAGTTTGGTGGTCAAATGAATTCTCATTGGCTAAAGAAACAGCAAAACAAGGCCTGGGGCAACCTTCTCAGATATCCCACTGCAGAAAACCTGCTCATCTTCAAAAGGGCTAGCACGATACACTAGACGCAACGCAGAAAGGTCATCATGGCAACAGTACATATCCTCCATAAACAGCTCAATATCATCAAAGAAAATGTGGGAGCAGGTGCAGAAATTCACAGGAAATTTTACTCCATTCACATTTCCAATGTTAACAACACCCGGTACTCAAACAACATTAGAAGAGCAGGCCAACATATAGGGTGAGCATTTTTCCACAGCTTAAAGCTCATCCAACTACACACTAACTTTTGAAAAGCACAAAACAATAGTAGAAAAACAAAAACTTCCCTTTGGAACATGCATACACGAAGACTACAATCTGCTTATTACAATGCAGGAACAAAACACAGTACTAACATCCGGTAAAATGACAGCGCCAGGCCCAGACAATATACATTATGTCATGCTTGCTCACCTCTCTGAAACTGCCATAGAGGCTCTCCTAAAATTTTTCAATAAAATATGGACGAGTGGAGAAATCCCCCAAGCATGTAAAGAAGCAATCGTAGAACCCTTCCTAAAACCTGGCAAACCACCAACTAGTCCCACCAGTTACAGGCCAATAGCACTCACTAGCTATATAGCTAAATCATTCAAAAGCATACTAAACATCAGACTAACCTTCATACTTCAGTCCCAGCAACTTTTAGATATACATCAGTGCGGTTTTAAAAAGACATGTTCCACAACCGATCACCTCGTTCGCTTTGAGAACACAGTTCGGGAAGCGTTCATCCACAACAACACTGCATCGGGGTCTTCTTCGACCTGGAGAAGGCTTACGATACCATGTGGAGGTTCGGTATCCTCCGTGACCTAGCGGACCTAGGTATCCGCGGCAGGATGCTGGGCTCTTTGAGCGACTTCCTAAGCAACCGTACATTCAGAGTCCGCCTAGGTGCAACCTTCTCCAACAATTTTATTCAAGAAACTGGCGTACCCCAGGGGTGCATTCTCAGCACGACCTTATTCATCATCAAAATGAACTGCATAGGAAAAGTAATCCCAAAATCCATAATGTACTCAGTTTACGTAGATGACCTCATAATAGCACGCACGTCTTCCAGCATACCTGCCTGTGAGCGACAGATACAAATAACAATAAATGAACTGGCTACCTGGGCAGATATAAACGGATTTAGATTTTCCCCTCAGAAAACAGTAGCGGTTCTGTTCTCCTTGAGACGAGGCCTACAGGCCGACCCCACACTATATATAAACCAAACTTCACTACCTGCCAAACAAGAGCATAAATTTCTAGGGATAACTTTCGATAAAAAGCTCACTTTCTTGCCACATATAAACAGCCTGAAGAAAAAAGCTTCCCAGACCCTCAATGTACTGAAACTACTGTCAAGAAAACGCTGGGGGTTTGGTAGGGCATGCCTGTTACATATATACCGTTGTCTGGTTCGCTCCAAGTTAGACTATGGGTCCATAGTACATGGCTCAGCCCCGCAAGGGCACCTTGTGTAACGAGGTGTTGGTGCTTGGCGCCACCACGGACCCTTAGCCCCCATACCGAAGCTGTCATCCGTACCGTGGCGATAGGTTGAAAGGTGGAGGGAAGAAACCTGGAACGGTGGCGGTCGAGGAAGTGGTCAATCCTCGGCCGATGGGCTCCTCGTCTGTCTACCAGGCGGGGAGTCCCGGGACCTTCCTCTGTGTATAAGGGTGAATCAGAGGCGACAAAGTATTGGGAACCCTTAGCCAATACATGCCGTATGAAAAAATTTGCAAACAAACCTGATCGGCCCCAAGAAAGGGGTCGCACCGATGCGAAAAAATTGATGCCACAAAAACCAGAAACGTTTCCGAAGTTTTTCATGGTTCACTCAAATGCAGATGAACCTGTAGCAAACTTGTCTGCATTTGTGATCGCCAACACTCTAAAGAACTGTGTAGGCAGAAACTACAAAGCAAAAAAGCAGCGAACCGGAGATCTCCTTGTAGAAATAAACACAAAAGAACCGAGCCCCAAACGGATGTCATTACAGAATCTTGGAGAAATGAGTGTACAGGTAACCCCGAACCGCACCCTGAACCACTCAAAGGGCGTCATATCTGAATATGAACTCCTACAGAGTACCGATGCGGAAATGGAAGAGCTAGCCGAACAAGGAGTAATAGCAGCCCGAAGAATAACCATCCGGAGAAACAATGCTGAAATCAAGACAAAACACATCGTCCTAACTTTCAATATCACAACTCTGCCTGACTCCATCCACGCCGCATACCTCCATTGTAAAGTCCGCCCATACATACCGAATCCGAGACGATGTTTCAAGTGCCAGCGCTTTGGACACAGCATGTTGGCTTGCCGAGGTAAACCCGCTTGTGTGACATGCGCAAAAGACGCACATACAGAGGAAAGATGCGAACGTACACCAAAATGTATCAACTGCAATTGCGCACATGGCGCGTACTCTAGGTCGTGCCCAGTTTGGAAAACAGAAAAACAAATCATAACTTTGAAGACCACAGAAAACCTGTCCTACTTTGAGGCAAAAAAACGCGTCTCTTTCCAGCAGAAAGGAACATACTCCGAAACGGTGACGCGGGGACCGCTGCCGCCTTCGGTTTCTGTCGGCACACAGGTCGATCCGAAGGACCTGGGGTCGACTGCCAAGTCCCCACCACAGAAGTCAGTGACACAGTCCACAGGGCTAAAAATTTCGCGGGAAGACCACGCGATCCTCGCCGGAGGCCCTTAGACCCCACTTTCAGCAGCGGCGTCCTAGGCGACACACCCAGAACAGCTCTGCTGAACTGGACCTGCCGCCCCACCCTTCTAAGAAGGCAACTGCTGGCCCAAGACACTCTGCCGCTGGAGCAGGGCCTGGTTCAGCGGTGCCAGCAAAAAAGACGAATGCGAAGGCCAAGGGCCATCGCAACCAAGAAGCATCCTCCACGTCCACCGTGGAGGAGATGGATGTCAGCGAAAGTCCGCTGACATCTAAAACACACGCATCCGCGGATTCTCCGCGGAAATCCGGCGCCACGAACGTGGCGATGGATACAACTCCTGGTTCGCCACCGCTGCAGCGGCGACGAGGCTCCCTAGAGAAAAAAGGGAAACCACGAATCACTGCTCCTGAGAATAAGTAACTTTCCCCAATCCCCAACTTATCACAATGGCGTATCTAATACAATGGAACTGTAGAGGTCTACACAGAAACTAAGGACATAACCGATATGCTCAAAACAATGGCACCTACAGCTGTGTGCCTGCAAGAAACGAACCTTGGGCCACAGCACACAAACATCTTAAAAAAATATATTTTCCGGAAAGACCGAGTAGAAGCTAGCCGACTTTCAGGAGGCGTCGCTATCATTACGCAAAGCGATGTCCCTGCAAGAGAGGTATCATTAAAGACGAACTTAGAAGCGGTCGCTGTAAACATCATTAGCCATAAAACAATAACAATATGTTCTGTGTACATACCACCACACAACACAATTTCCATGCATGACCTAGAAGAACTTCTGGGACAGTTTCCTGAGCCATATGTCATAATTGGGGATCTTAAAGCACACTCCTCATTCTGGGGAAGTGAGCATACTGATTCCAGAAGGCAGCTCATCGAGGATTTTATTCTTTTAAATAACATATGTTTAATGAATACGGGAAAAGCCACGTACTGCTGCCCCAGCTCTGGAAAAATGACCTGCCTCGATTTAGCATTTGCCTCTCAATCAGTTTTTAATGATTTTTTTGGGGATGTTTTAGACGATCTTCGAGGAAGTGATCACTTACCTACGCTTTTAAAGCTAACATCAGCTACAGTCATCCTCTCTACGAAGCCTCGTAGATGGAAAATTCACCTCGCCGATTGGGCACTTTTCAGAACGAAGGCCACATTAGAAAAAGAATATGCCGAAACCCTTACTATAGAAGAAATAAATGAAAAATTTGTCACATGCTTAATATCTGCAGCAATAGAAGCCATCCCACAAAGGTCTGAAATTGCACGAAAAACACAAAGTTTGGTTGTCAAATGAATGCTCATTGGCTAAAAAGCAGCAAAACAAGGCTTAGGGCAACCTTCCCAGATATCCCACTGCAGGAAACTTGCTCATCTTCAAAAGGGCTAGAGCCAAATCACGATACACTAGACGCAACGCAGAAAGGGCATCATGGCAACAGTACATATCCTCGATAAACAGCTCAATATCATCAAAGAAAATGTGGGAGCAGGTGCTGAAATTCAGAGGAAATTTTACTCCATTCACGTTTCCAATGTTAACAACACCCGGTACTCAGACATTAGAAGAGTAGGCCAACATATTGGGTGGGCATTTTTCCACAGTTTCAAGCTCATCCAACTACACACTAACATTTCAAAAGCACAAAACAATAGTAGAAAAATTACCGACGATTACGTTACTTCCTAATGCGAAATTTGAGCGCAGCAAATAAGCTGTTTCACCTTTTCGATAGTGAGTCAACCCCAGCTGCGGAGTTTATTTCAGGGACAAAGCCGCCGATGCCGACACAAACAATATGATACCCTCGCTTCCGCAGCGCTAAGAACCAGGTCTAGCCGTGGGAAGGTGGTCACGTATTCGTCGACGTGCCGGGGCCTACGTGAAATAACCGGCGCGTCGGCAACTGAAGAGCACCCTAACCGCCACACAAGAACAGGGGGGGGGGGGGGGGGGACCCTTTCCTCCTCTTTCTGCATTGCGGCGACGGTGTTCTATGCAGTCACGTTATCTTGACTCTCTAGCGGCGTCAGCGGCATCCAGCGGTATCAGTCGGTCGCTGCTAGCGCTGGGGGGATGAAAGGGGGGCGGAGCTGGTTACGAGGCCGACGACAACGCCGACGAAGACGCGAAACCCAGGAACGGACGCCAAAGAGCTGCGCTCTAAAACAAAAACTTCCCTTTGGAACATGCATACACGAAGACTACAATCGGCTTATTACAATGCAGGAACTAAACACAGTACTAACATCCGGTAAAATGACAGCACCAGGCCCAGACAATATACATTATGCCATGCTTGCTCACCTCTCTGAGACTGCCATAGAGGCTATCCTCAAATTTTTCAATAAAATATGGATGAGTGGAGAAATCCCCCAAGCATGGAAAGAAGCAATCATAGCACCCTTCCTAAAAACTGGCAAACCACCAACTAGTCCCACCAGTTACAGGCCAATAGCACTCACTAGCTGTATAGTAAAATCATTCGAAAGCATACTAAACATCAGACTAACCTTCATACTTCAGTCCCAGCAGCTTTTAGATATACATCAGTGCGGTTCTAAAAAGACATGTTCCACAACCGATCACCTCGTTCGCTTTGAGAACACAGTTCGTGAAGCGTTCATCCACAACCAACACTGTATCGGGGTCTTCTTCGACCTGGAGAAGGCTTACGATACCACGTGGAGTTTCGGTATCCTCCGTGACCTAGCGTACCTAGGTATCCGCGGCAGGATCTGGGCTGTTTGAGCGACTTCCTAAGCAACCGTACATTCAGAGTCCGCCTACGTGCAACCTTCTCCAACACTTTTATTCAAGAAACTGGCGTGCCCCAGGGGGGCATCCTCAGCACGACCTTATTCATCATCAAAATGAGCTCCATAGGAAAAGTAAACCCAAAATCCATATTGTACTCAGTTTGCGTAGACGACCTCCAAATAGCATGCACGTCTTCCAGCATACCTGCCTGTGAGCGACAGATACAAATAACAATAAATAAACTGGCTACATGGGCAGATAGAAACGGATTTAGATCTTCCCCTCAGAAAACAGTAGCGGTTCTGTTCTCTTTGAGACGAGGCCTACAGGCCGACCCCACACTATATCTAAACCAAACCCCATTACCTGTCAAACAAGAGTATAAATTTCTAGGGGTAACTTTCGATAAAAAGCCTAAAGAAAAAAGCTTCCCAGGCCCTCAATGTACAGAAACTACTGTCAAGAAAACGATGGGGGTCTGATAGGGCATGCCTGTTACATATATACCGTTCTCTGGTTCGCTCTAAGTTAGACTATGGGTCCATAGTATATGGCTCAGCAAGACCGTCCTACATAAAACGACTGAATCCTATCCACAATCTTGGTTTAAGGTTGTCTTCCGGTGCTTACAGAACTTCACCAATAGCAAGTCTGTATGTGGAAACGAATGAACCTTCCTTAGAAGATCGAAGAACTGCACTAACTTGTACATACACCCTCAAAATCCTTTCTCAGCCCAAACATATCTGTTACCCAATTGTGACGAAATGCCCATCCCGAATACTCTTCAAGAACAAGCCTCACGCAATTAAGCCGTTGCTCTTATGCTTCGAAGAAAAATGCCAAGCTCTGAACATACTAAACGAAAATAAAAATATTGCCCCAAGACACGAAGCGCTACCGCCATGGTACTCTCCCCACAGTGTGTGACGTCACACTAACACGCCTCAGTAAAACCTGTACGCCACACAAGCATATAATACAAGATTATCTAGCACTACAAGAAAAATAGAGAAATTACACTGCATTTTATACTGACGGGTCAAAAACTCATGCTCATGTAGGAAGCGCAGTAATACAAAGAAAAAATGAAAATGCAGTACAACTGCTGCCCTCCTGTGCTACAGTTCTTACCGCGGAGTGTTATGCTATTAATGTTGCGGTGCAGAAAATAACAAATGAAAACATCAAAAACAGAATCATTTATGCAGATTCACTGAGCGTCCTTACAGCATTACACTCCAAAAATGCCACGGAGCCAATGATTGGAAGCATCATACACAACATAGTAAAGATCACAACACAAAAACATGTTATAAAATTATGCTGGGTTCCCAGTCACGTTGGCATTAGGGATAATGAGAGAGCCGACATGTGTTCTGCACAAGCCAGAACCATGGAAATAAAACATGCGAATTTGCCTCCTAGGGTTTACATGAAGTTAGTGCATAGCAGACTAAGAGCCAAGTGGCAAGCTTCTTGGTATAATGAAGGACACGATAAGCTGCATACCATAAAGCCCATTTTAAAAGAATCGAAATCATGCCGCCATAAAGAGCGTTTTATCGAAGTAATTTTTTGTCGTTTACGCATAGGTTACACACACATCACCCATAACTTCTTATTAAAAAAAAAGACAAACCTCTGTGTGAAATGTGTGGTGAGGAGCTCACAGTAAATCACATTTTAATTTCTTGTTCGCATCTCGAAGAACTTAGAAAAATTTTTTTACGGTATTTTACAATGAACACATTCCATTTCATACCGCATTGCTTTTAGGCGAGCAAACCCTTGTCGAGTTTTCACTTGTTTGTAAGTTTCTAAAGAAAGCCAATGTTTTAAATCTATTCTAATGTAACCTCTGTACACTTGATATCACATCATCTAACCTGGTGTTTGGCGCATGATAGCCATAGTTGCTTATGCGCCATAAAACCCCATATAACTAATTAACTAACTGTAGGCACTTTCCGATGTGGCATTTTCAGCTGATTTAATTAATAAATTTAAAACGGAGCCAAATACATCGTTTTTAGGCGTACAGGGAGGCGCCTATTATGAAGAGATGTAACCGGGGTTCCTGCAAGGGTATCTGGTGACGGTGCAATCGCAATAAATTTAGGTGCACCAGTCACACTGTATAACCTCGACAGATAGGCCAAGGACAAGCCGTGAGGCTAGTGTCTGTTGCATCGGTTTCAGAAGCACGCTGCAGCCCGAGAACCAAGCACAGAAAGACACGAAGGCAAACAAACGCTGACGGAAAGGATTATGAAAAAGTGCCCGTTGAACAGGAAATATGCTTGAATACATCGAGCTGTTAACGCCTGTTTTTTTTCCCTGTCTTTCTATGCCCTGTCCTCGTGCTGCCGCGCGCTGCTGGAAATGAAATAGGTCGTTCCCCGCAGTAAAGTGCACGCTGACAACACAGCAATATATCGCTTAACTCAAGCAAGCAGCTAAGCGAAGCCGAGGGCAATCACAAGCATCCACGCCTTCGCGTGTGTCGCCTACATCATTTTAGCTTAGGACGAGGACAATTATCAGTATAACAGCTTTTTAGCATTTACAATGTAATTAAATGTTCTCCTATTAAGACCCGCGTTTTAACAGAACAACACTATAAGGGACTCTAAAAGGACATCTAATAAAGTTGCGGTATGCCTGGATGTCAAAGCACGACGTTTCAGGAATACGTCAAACAAGATTTATTTTAGTGCGCTTTCTACAAGCTGAGTTATCTGTAGTCAAAATTTGAATTTCAGCATCTTAGCACAATTCCCTCTCCTCTCGTCACTTTTTGCACGCTGGAAGATCGGCGCTCCTCCGCCGGCTTAAACTCTGGGGGCAGAGCTTCTGTCCCGTCGGATCTACTCGGCTTATTGGCTGCGGCTTATGTTTGAAAGAGTAACCAATAGCCATCTCTCAAATTGTATACGCCGATGCGAGCGTGGGATGAGTGCCAGCATGAAAAAGTAGGCGGAAAGGGCTCGCCAACTTTCGGTCATGATCGTGGGTTTTCTGCTGCCTGTAGCAGTGTATTACTTGCCTCGGATGTTCGTGACAACCCAAAGCAGTGATTTAGCGAGTTCATGTGCTCTCCTTGGAAGGTGTTTCAGAGCCCCTTTGACATGGAGCGCTGAATATTTGTAATCTGAGTTATTCAATCAACGGTTCCGTTCTAGAGAGAGAAATGGACGGAAAGGCAGGGAGGTTAACCCAGCGATGCCCAGTAAGCTAGCTACCCTACACTTTGGGAGGGCAACACAATGCACACAGTGAGCTAAAGACTTAACCGGGTCCTGGTTTTCACGCACCACCTCATCTTTTATTCAGCCTTCCGGGACCCCTGAAGAGCCGTGCTGCTAGCGAAGGTGACAGCACTACTGCCAACCAGGGCCAACCAACGGTTTCACCTAAGAAAGAAGAAACAGCGCCGCCTGCGCCTGAACCCGCCTCCGACGATGCAGTGTTCAAACGCCCGTTTCCTGTGGCTCCCTTCTCGTCTAGTACACGCCGCCGCAGAACTTCAACCTCTGCGTCTTCGCTGCAACGCTCTCCACAAAAGCGAAGTTTGTCAGGGGAGGAAGAAGCCGTGCCAATTCCGGTAAGGAAGAACTGTGGAGATTTGTTGCTGGGGTCTTTGAAAGCTGTCGCTTTAATGGCAATCTTTTAGTCGATATGGCGGGCCTTGTTTTTTTTCAGAGAGAAGGAAGATGATTTATCGCGGGCACTCATAATACGTTTTCCTCTCTTCGCCCTTTGACTGACCTCGCTAATTAGGGGTGCACAAACACTATGCTTTAGTCAGTAATTGCTGCTTATCGTTTCTTACCATCTCCTCACCCCTGGCTGTGTACTCCTTGCATAAACAAAATGTAATAAGTCAGAAAAGTTATCTGGGCCTTTTTTTTCCTCATTTGTGCAAAGCCTGCTGGATTTAGTTACGCTTCCAACTTTGATGGCGTCACTATAAGAAGACAGTGGTCACTGCTTAATTCAACGCCTCGTGCTTCTCTCGTTTTACTTTGTGCCGTAATTACGCACTAGTTCGTATACACCACCTTTTAAAAAAGACCTGCAAATAGAGCAAATATTTGCATGCGAGACATTGCCGGTGCACACGAAACCAAGCCACCGAAATTCTGATCGGGCTATTTCAAAGGGGTTTGATCTGCTTGAAGGCGCTAGGGAGACAAGTTCAGTTGACGGGGGTAGAGCTCCCTATGAGCAAGAGTTATTTAAATTTCAGGTTTGTCTTTCTCTTTGTTTAAGGTGTTTGTTTTTTTTCTTTAATATATCCCCGTTGAATTTTTAAATGTCAATTTCTCCCTGTGCGTTTTCGCCGATTACTAAGTATTTGTATTTATCTGTTTGTTTCGTTTTTGTTGCTGTTAATATTGTATGTTTGATGTAACCCCACTCCCCTCTGTAATGTCCTCGGGCTCTCAAGGTAAAATGAATAAATAACCCGCGAAATTACTTCTCCGGACACAATATTACGTCCCTGGTTAGAATACCAGGAGTAGGTCCTGAGCTCGATCTTTCCTTTAACGAATAAGCCTGAACCATATGCACAGAGTGGCAGTTGAACCATCATACGCAGCGCTATGATGGTACAACTGCCTCTCTGTGCTCAATTAGTCAATGTAAGAATAAGTGGTTCCGGATGCAGTTCATTTCACACTGCTTTATTTTCAACTACTTCAACAGGGAGCCATGTTTCCGTTAGGTAGTGTAGGGACTAGGATTCCGAGCCAGGAAACGGTGAGTCAAATGTCTTCTATGTACAGTATGTACAAGGGCTTTTATATGATACAATGGCCATGAGCACCACGGGCTAGCAAAAAGAAGGCCGGCCCCGGCGGCGAGCTTAGCTCCGGTGTGATGGCTCTTCTGCTGCCCTTCTGCCGCTCGGGTTCAGCGCGGCTCCTTTTCGTTCAAATCCTCCAGTCAGGTCACGGCACCGGCCACCGTTCAAATTAGACGAATGGTATAGAGGCGCCCGGCCGTTGAAGGCTTGCCGACAGGAACGGGCGGCCGGCGATGCGCCGCAGGTGTTCGAGCCGACGGAGAGGAGGGGGAGCAGGAAGGGTCCGCGCCGGGCCGGGCGCCGGCGAGGCGAGATAATTAGCGCTGCAAGCTGCGACATGTCCGAGAGAGTCTCGGCCTGCTTTGAGCGACGGCGGGCGCGCAGCGCTGGTTTCCAGAGGCCAGCCAGCGAAATGTCGGCGCCGGCACAACAAAAGCTACAAATGAACGTTAAGGCGTACATTTTTACAGTATATTGAGGCAGCGTAACTTAAATAACTCAAAGTATTCCATGCAATATGACTCACGAGACCCCAGCGCCACTCACGAGCCTTACTTCAGCTGTTTTATTTTTTTGCCACAGGCGCAATGTACGAGGCGGTGTGAACAGGCTTCAAAATCACCGCTTTGCGCTTCTAACTCAAGCTACTTCATCTCATAAGAAAAAAAAATGATGGCGTCCTGAAGAACTGTCTGTGCAAACATTACCTCGGGAACGGCAACATTGGTCTCGCAAGCCCCGACATGTAGCTGTCGTATAAGAATGACTTAGTGTGGTAACACAACTAGGCACTTTTTCCGATTCAGGAAAGTATACGCACCTCAAGCCGGCTTTGGGGCAGGCTGCCCACCTGCCCAGCGCCTTGTGAGCGGCCCGCCAGGTTTGTACATCTGCCAGGTTTTCACATGGGCCAGGGGCACACCTCAATGAAAGACTTCAATGTGAATGCCTTTAGGTCAAACGCCTTATGTTAAAGGCGTCTAGGGTGAAGGCCTTTATGATAAATGCCTTTCGGCACGAGGCCCTTAGGTAGGACGTCAGACAAAAGGGCTTTAGATAAATGCCTTTATCAAGAAAGGACCTTAAGTTCCCACCGTAACTAGTGTTACTGCATGATACTCCGTGCTATGCTAAACTGTCTGACAATTATTACTTCATTGCGATAGCGTTAAGAATCCGCTGTCACAGAAAAACAGGCGTCGTCATCGTTGGCCGTTAGCGAGAACACGAAAAATCCCAAGGGAAGCTACCGAGGTGGCAAGAGGTCGTCTGCCACCGAATTGCGAGCAAGCTGTCCACCGTGGCAGGCGGTAGCTAAATTAATTATTGCTATAGAATTTGCTACTAAAGAGCAACCAGGCTCTCACAAACTAAATAATCTCAAGTATGACTGCCATGTCATGCCTCTAACCCGAAAAAGTTCCTATGACAGCTATCGATGATCGCATCCTGAGCAGGTCACAGGAAATAGGCATTTCTTCGAACGCTGTCCGTTAACTGGACCAAGGCTCATCGTTTGCCGTGTGTTTCAGATGCCGCATTTGGTGCCGGTTAGACGGGCGTAGTTGAAGTCGGGTGCTTCTGGTAGCGAGCAAAAGCATTAAGGCTCTAGAATCGACAGAGTAGGATGTCACTTTGTTCACACGGAAGTTGTCATGCACTCATTGAAAGCGCTTCCTCAGCACATGGTGGTGCAAGTGCGACAGCTTTCTTGGGTGTCATAACCCTCATCTTAGATTTCTTTACAAGTGCAATTTTCAAGGTTGTATCTCACGATGTAAAGTTGAAATATCTCACGTCTTTGTAAGATACAAGAGAGCCAGTGTTTCCTTCATCTGCAATTTTATATCGCATTTCAGAAAGCGCCAGATGCGACGATGGAGAAGCTGGGCAGTTTCTCGGCGCTGCTGCACAACGAGCACCCATCTCTGTTCCCGAAACCTTATAGTGCCCTCCGCTCCATATTGAGCATCAGCCACACCATTGATCAGGGCAGTAAGGAGGACCTGGATTCCCTTTGCACCCACGCAGTGTACAATGTTTGCTGGCTTCTCAGGCATGAAGACGCCCTGAACGAAATTTTGGTGTTGCACAAACTTGAGATCGTCGAGCTGCATCGTAACACTTACACGCTGCGGCGTCTGGTACACGACAGGACATCGGAAGACATCCCCAACCCACGTGAGCAGCGATTTTGTCCACACAACCTTTCGCGCTCTGATACCATCCCAAAAGTGAAAATCACTGCCGCTCTTCCTCATTATATGTGAGCACTCCGTCAGTAATGATTTTCCTTGCAGCTCACCGACAGTTACGATGGTCAAGAAGTAATAATGACCGTTTGACGGAAAGTGTCCTTCGTCTTAGTAGGCTGTACATCGCTTGCCCCGTGCTTCCTCTCTTGCTGTGCTTCTGAAACATTTATAGCGAGCCGCCGCGGGGGCTAAGTAGTTATGGTGCTCTGCTGCTGACCCAAAAGACGCGGGTTCGATCCCGGCCGCGGCGGCTGGAATTTCTTTCGAGGAGAAATTCTAGAGGCCCGTGTACTGTGCGATGTCAGTGCACGTTAAAGAACCCCAGGTGGTTGAAATTTCCGGAGCCCTCCACTAGGCGTCTCTCATTGCCTTAGTCGCTTTGGGACGTTAAACCCCATAAACCAAATCATTTATGGCGAAAATGCGGCCCTGCCAAAGCGCTTAATGAAGTGGGTACTCACAAACTGCAGTGATTTAGTTTTTGCTGTCAGTCTCTCCACAGAAAAATCTATCACATTAGTTGCAGTTCATCGCTAACTGGCCTAACTATTCTCGGTGTAGTTTGAAACCTTCCCACAGAAGCATGAACGTAGCCTCCCACTCGGCGGCCACGAAAAGGAGCAAATTTATGCGTTATGCATTTAGCCTGATCTACACACTGTTTCCCACTTTACTAGCTCGCTGGGAGCCATGCAGACTGCGATTCCGGCGAAATTGAATCCCACAATCTGCCGCACGAAGCGAAGTAGATTTCAATCACCAGTTGGCTGACGTTGTACACTCGTTACACATTTTAAGATATAATACTGCAAGTCAAAATTGCGGGCCATATTAACGGCAATCTATGCTCCGCTTGCCTTCTCTTTGAGTATATTCCAAGAGAAGGCTAGCGTAGCGCAGAAGTTAGATTAAGAAGATTAAGATTATGAAAGATTAAGAAGTTTGCGGTGATACGGTGGCCGCAACTGGTAAAGGACAGGGTTAATTGGAAAGACATGGGAGAAGCCTTCGCCAGGCACTGGGCGTAGTCAGGCTGATGATGATGATTGATGAACAAAAGGAAGGGAAGAGATTGTTGTAGCTACAACCTTCGAACCAGCCGTTGAACGCTGCCTTAAAACAGCTATCATCGTTACTTCGTTTAGAAATTACATGGAGCGTGCTAAGTTCGTTAATGCCGAACTAAATGCTTCGTTGGCAAACAGGAACCTCCTTCAATAACGAAAATTTGGGTGGACGTTTTCGCTATGTATTTATCTTTATTTCTTTAAAAAGTTGCCAGGACATATCATGCGTATTTCGTTATTCATTGCCACACTTGGCTGTTTACGTTAATACCGAATAGACATACTGACCTCAGACAGCATTTGAACTAAATGCTTTCACTGGTTTCAAATACAAAAGCCAGTTTGGCAAAAATGTAGCGATAGCTTCTTCTGCATAAATGGCGATCATGGCATTTTAGCCGAAAAGTATAAACACTGTGGAGCGCATTAGTTTAATAGATTTTAGAGAAAAAATCACTTAATCATATATGCATACCCTCATTCAGTTATACCTGAATGATTAAGAGCGTGAAAGCACGTTCTTACGGATCCTTTTCCTATGCAGCACTGGACCCTCATCGGGAGGAGCTCGTGATGTGGTTGCTGCGTGTCCACCGTTGTATTCACGGCCTCAGCCTCGACCTTACAGCTATCACACAATCGCCAACGAACTTCTGCGGTGCCTTCAATCTTCACAGAAACTACAGAAGCATCGACATTGGCGTTTCCGGACCCGTAGCGCCAAACTGCCACCAACTCGCCCATCTCCTCAGCTTCGTTACGGAGCTCACAGAGCTCTCGCTCTTCGGGCTCGACATGTTCGACAAAGTGGATGGCTTCTGGATCCACAGCCTTGTGGTATCAAACGATGGGATTCGTAAGCTGTCTTTTCAGCGGTGTCGAGGTCGTCGCAGGTAAAGTGCTCGACTTGTAAACTCTCTGGTCAGATTGGGTACATTCTGAAGAAACCACTGCTCGCTTTGTGCGAGGGCACAGAACAAATTTTGCAGCTAAGTGGTTAGGGGGCGCGCGTATCGGCCTAGCGTCGGTCTTGTAACAGATCACGTACCAGATAAAACTCGTGCGACAATTCTGTTCGGTTGCAAGCATGCGGGACGTAATTACCAAAGATATGCTAGTCGAAACTCGCCTCAGCGTCATGAGTTCCCCACTGCCAGTATCACACAGGCCATGCGTGGGTGCGAATCCCTCCAGAGGGGCCGCGTAATGACGCTGAGGCTGAACGCAGGCCAAACCCAGATCGAGCTGGGAATGCTGCCGAAGGAGGATCGCAGCGCTGATGTCAAGATTGGAATAGTCGAGCTGCTGAGGTGGATGCGAAGGGATGTCGTTGCCTTCATATAATCGTGCGAGAAGCCGATGCCTAACGAAAGGCTACCATAGCAAGCACGCATTGCACCGCTATGCAGGAGAGCAATTTTCGCACGACCCGGCTCATTTCTGCGTATACCTCTTACCACCGGCTTTGCTCATCCCAATACTGCCTGAAACCGCTGCGCTGTAATAATACATTACCGATTAGTTTGTTCTTTCTGCGCCTTCTTCGTGGCGAAAATGGTCAAGACAGGGATGCCTCGTGCAGTAACACCCGGATCTGTGAATAACGCGTGCTCAGCTTGTTCATTTCCCAGTCTTTAATGGTGCTAGCGGGAATTTCACACATGGATTTCGCTTCGTGATGGACTCTTCACGCGAACTTTGGAATGGCTTGTGTTTGAATTACAACGCATAAGGGAGAATGACGTAGAGTGAATGGGCATGCACTAAAAATTTCCGACAGGTCTTAGGTAAGCCTGAGAATATCTAATAGCCCGAAAAAGGTGCCTGAAAACCTGCCATTTCAAATCTTGTGTCAAGCAGACCACGGACCTTTTAACGATACGGGATTGTTACCGCAAGTGCGGCTGAAGGTATGCAAATTCATATGCTGAAGCTAGCGACTAATGGGCTTATGATCAACGCAACTCAGCCGCGCTTTCCCTTGATTATTTTTTCTTTCTGCAATAATTTGCACAGCTGTAATGAGCTGTAATGATGCACAAAAATATAAAAGATGCGTACAAAGCTTCTCCCCGAGGAGGAATAATCGGTAAAGATAATTGAGACAGTAGTCACTTTCAAGGCTTACTTCAGAAAATGCGTGGTGGCTCAGTCGTTATGGCACTCGGTTGCTGACCCGAAAGACGCGTGTTCGATCCCTGTCGCGGCGGTCGAATTTTGACGGAGGCGAAATCCTAGTAGCCAGTTTACTGTGCGATGTCGGTACACCTTAATGAACGCCAGGTGGTCGAAATTTCCGGAGCCCATCACTACAGCGTCCTTCATAGCCTGAGTAGCTTAGGGACTTTAAACCCCCATAAACCAGAAAATGCTTAATATATTGTGAACTGGGTAACGATAGCCAAGCATAGATTAGAAACTTTCATGGCTTTTAAGTACCTTCGATTGAGCAAATTTGGCACTGAATGGTTCAGTATTGTTTGAATAAGGAATATCATACCAGTTGCCAAACGCTGGCGCCTGCATCTTTCTGTTAAAATAACATATATAGTCACCACAAACGTTTTCAGGGTGGCTGTGCTACCGAGCGCACGCATGCACGAAGTTACTATTCATGAAATTTACAGCACTGCTTTTTCGTCACCCAGTCGCACCGTATTTATAGTAGCGGATGAAGCATGCACATGCCCTTACAACTGCATGGATCACCGATGCTCCAGCGCAGTTGGGCCAAGATGATCTTGTTATCTATCCCCAACACTCTGAAAGCCAATGTCTACAACTGTGCAATTGTTACGCCTACCGAAAACGAATGTCTGTGTGCACTTAATTTTGTTTCCTCGTTTCTAGCAACCTTGATGAGATCGTCCACGTTGCCGCCTGGCTGCCAAACCTCGAAGAGCTGGTCCTGTCTTATGAGAAACCTGCTCGTTCTAGCAGCCAAGATTCGGAACTCCAAAGGTTGCTGCATAAAGACGACGCTTGCTACCTCAGAAAATTGTGCTTGCACATTGACATGTCGTATCAGCACTTCCTTCAAGACCTTGCTATCAACCAGTATATCACGGAGCTTGAGATCACTCACAAGATATCAATAGCACCAGACCTCATACCTCTGTTGGTAAACACCGGATTGAAAAACGCTCTCAGGTGCCTAGTCCTTTCTCTTGACATGCAGTCTGTGCTGAAAGACAAATCGTACGAGTCCGTTCTGTTTGCATTCATAGAGGAGGCAGCACTGCACGTGCTCAAGTTTCACAACACTGTGTTCACAGAGAAAGGCATCCGCGCTATAGCTGATGGCTTGAAGAGGAACGGAAAGCTGGATGTGTCTCAGGCTGCTTCTAATCCCACCGCGAAACACTGCGAAGAGCGTCCTTTCCTGAAAGAGCTTCACCTTCGGGGTGAAAACCTCTCTTGCGACGAGCTCAAAATTTTAGTTGAAGGCCTTCAGCAGAACCAAGACCTCGAAGTGCTTGACGTCGGCGCGATCTCTGCAACGGAGCGCACAACACACTGGGCCGTCACCAAAACCATAGTGGACGACGTGACAGGGACACTTCTGGGAAGGTCTGCACGTAAGGAGAAGAGTCCTACAGCTCCTTTCCGAGTGGTGAAAGATCACTTTCCGGAGGAACTTGTGCAACTAATCGCTGCGCTTCGTCGGGACATTACTTTTCAAACACTGACTTTTGTTTTTTCCCTGAATTCTGACGAAGATCGGCACACTCGTATGAAAGAGTTCGGGCATCTACTCGCCATACTTCCATACTACGCTACAGTGGACACGCTTCAGTCAGTGTCCATCGAATCGAATTCCTGCGGAATACCGGATGAAGGAACCATGGGTCTCGCCTTACTGGCCTGCATGAGTAAATCCCTTGTAGACCTAACGTTGACGCTCGGCGACGACTCCTCCGAAATCACGTCCATCCTCCTATTCGAAGGGCTGGCCGACAGCGTGTCCATTCGTTCGCTTACAATGAGTGGCTGGTGCCTTGCTTCTCCAGCTCCCCTTTTCTTTCAGCGCATGTGCCAGGCAAACAAGTCCATGCAGCGCCTACACATTCACATCAACAAGGTGGCCGACGAAGGCAACACAAATTTCATGGCTCAATTGCCTGATGCACTGAATTACATGTTCTCGCTGCTTGAATTCCGTTTGACCCGGGGCACAGAACGCGAAGAGGTTTTTCTTGAAAAGGTTTTGGCGGTGCTTAGACGAAACCAAAAGCTGCTTTGCGACGCCGCGAAGCTTGTTGTTGACCTGGCTGAGGAACGAGAAGACCCCCGAGGCAGAGGTGAGCTTGGTTACGACGAGAATTTCACTCGCACTCGCTGCCGGACGTTTAATCTACTGAAGGACCTGCCTGAGCTTCGAAAGTGGATAATGATTTTGACTCGGTGGAGTAATGAAAAGACAGAAACGGAACTAGAGCTCACGAAGAAAATTGCGTCTGGCCTTTTGTCCGTAGTAGGTGAGGGAGCCGTGTCGGAGCTCGGTGCAACCACTAGTGGCGAAGCTGGAACTTCCGACGACGTGGACGAGAACACCCAGAACGTCAAGAACTTGAAGCCGCGTGAGGCTGCACAGCATGCATTTCCAGGACAGTACGATGGGCGATATGATGAGCGCCTCCAAGCATTGAACAAGGCGGTGAGAGCCGTTTGTTACGAGGAAGAGCAGAGGTACTCTACGCACTACAAGGTTCTGCAGGAGGCTCTCGAAAGTCTAGTGCAAATTCCAGTGCCTTAAGCGAGCACATGGTGATCTATTCTGGCAATCATTCTCGCAGTCATTGCCTCTAGAAATCCTCTGCGCGGAACAGTAGTCCACAACTTTTTTACGGAGATTTTAATTTTGTTTACTAAATGTATGTCTGTCTGTTTTAAAATTGTCAAGGTTATATACACGTACATGAAGATTGAACTCCTTTTGCTTCTCAGTTTCCTTTTCTGTTGGGTAATTAAAGCTTTAGCTCCAATCTCGTCTCTTATTTACTCTGCTTGTGTCTACTACAAGCAAGATATCTTTCGGGCCGGTGGGGCAGAAAAGTGTGAAACACTCTTAAAGAACCCCAGGCGGTCGAAATTTCCAGAGCCCTCCACTACGGCGTCTCTCATAGCCTTAGTCGCTTTGGGACGTTAAACCCCATAAAGCAACCAACCTTGTTAACTTGATCAGAGTTTCCTGCTTTTTTTCCATACATTCAAAAGTCTTCTTCTTTTGTGACACCTTTGTGTTTGGATAACGTCCTTCGGGAAAGGGAGCCCAATGAGAAATTAAATTTACCCTCCACTCCCTCTCCACCTCGCAATTTATAGTAATCGGCCCACTTAAGCAATTTTTCTTCACTTTTATTCCAGGAGACAGCTACTTGAAGTAGTGTCCCAAGAAATTTTTCTTGCGGCCGTCAGATGTTGGCAGGTATTTTGGATTCAAGTTCGTTATGCACCGGTGCGGCCAGAAAAATACGCACCACAGTAGCAGTCGCAGAACTACGGAGAACTGCTTATGCGGGCTGTCTATCTGTGGAGTCATGAACTATCTGTGTTTAGGGGAACAGAGAGGGCACCCGTGGCACGGACATACATTTCTCCGCACCCTTACCAGCATCATCGCTTAAATGATATTCTGCTGTCAACAGCGGGCGCTTCGTCGCTCCCATCTAGGAGCGGCTCGCCCTGGGAACGGGCGCAAGACTGACGTATGACACTGGAATTTTTCTGCGCCGTTCACGGCCGTGCGGCCATCGCTTCGTCGACGCTAAATTTTTCGCGACGCTAACCAAGCACGACATCGACGCTAAACTGAACCCGTTTGGAACGGGGTTGTAATCCTTTGGTGTCTTTACTCCGGGAAGAGGCGAAACGTATGAGAGTACGTGCCGTTCCTAAACGTGCTACTTTTCATTGTCTTTCGTTAAAATTTAAGCAGCGCTAACTTTTAGGACGAACACACAGAGGACATAACAGGACGGGCGCTGTCCTGCCATGTCCTCTGTGTATTCGTCCTAAAGGTTAGCGCTGCTTAAATTTTAACGAAAGAAAATGCATAACCAACTAGCCCCGCAACGTGTTTTACTAAGTGTACCTTTCATTGATTTTATAATCTAGCTTCCTTTTTTTGATGACATCGGATGACATCGCGAAAACATTCGCGGAGAACGAGAAAAGTGGCAACGAATGTGCAGCCTCGAACCGTAACCCGGGCCGCACACATGCCGAGTGGTGCGACAAGATGTCCGCCTGCCGTGCGTATGTCGGGACCGTCCCAGGGTGTCGTCACTTTTTTCAGGGCCGTCGCAAGCCGTCCGCTAAGGATAGAGTAATCTGCGCCCGTATCAACCAACGCGCTGACCTCCTTTGTGTCGACGAGAACAGGGATATCCAAGGAGACCCTGCCTTCAGCACGGCCCGTCGATGGCTGTTGTGGAGGATTCAGTCGGTGCGGCGGCGGAACCTGGTCGGCGACTGGGGTTGCGCTGTCGGAGCGATTCAAGCGGCGCGTTGGGGGAAACTCTTCGGCGATGCGGCGTTCGGCGTCGGGGCGATTGGGTCGGTGCGGCGGCGGAAGCGGGTCGGCGATTGGGGTTGCGGCATCGCGGCGATACGAAAGGCGCGTCGGGGAAAACTGTGCAGCGATGTGGCGTGCGACGTCGGGGCGATTCAGTTGCTGCGGCGGTGGAAGCTTTGCGTCGGAACGGCGTTCGGCGGCCTCGCCTCCAAAGGCCGCCGGAGCTAGTTTTCCCGACGAGGGCTCGAGGAACCACGTTGTCCTGAGGCGAAACGGGACCCAGAAGGCGGAGACCGGCGTGGAGAGGGCGATCGCGACTCGCGGCGCGGAGGAGATGGTGAACTACGCTGGCGGGTGACATACTCGGCGATGTCTTGAGGGCGCTCTCCAGGGCGTGGACGGGGGCTGTCGACATAAAAACCGCGTAGTCCCATTTTGCGATAGGGGCACCGCCGGTAGAGATGGCCGCCCTCACCACAGTTGTAGCAGAGCGGGCGTTGATCCGGAGTGCGCCAGAGGTCAGTCTTCCGCGGTGCCTGGCGCCGATCCGCCCAGTAAGGAGTCGGCTGGGCAGAGTGCACCGCGACCAATGGTGCGGTGTAAGGCGAAGGCCCAGGAGATGAGGCCGCGCGGCGCACGACGTCCGCGTACGTGACTGGCTGGACAGGAGTCGGGTACGGCGCGGGATCGTATGGGGTCGGTTGCGGCGCCGGCACAGCTGCAGCGTCTTGTGCCCTGAGTGCCTGTCGGACTTCCTCGCGGATGACACTGCTGACGGAATCGACGCGAGGGGCGAATGTGGCTTGAAGGTGCTGCAGCTCCTCGCGGACCACGGAACGGATGAGTTCGCGAAGGGAGTCCGGATTCGTCCGGTGGGCTCTTGTGGCGCGCTGTTCTGTTCTGTGTCGTGGAAGCTGGCTCGATAATTAAAAGAAGGCTCCCGGTCTTGGGTTCTTTCTGACGTCTACCTTCACGGCTCCTCTGGTCGTGACACTGGTGGAGGTGCGGGGTAACTCCAAGGTGGCCGGAAGTCGGTTCATCATGGCAGGCAAGGAGGACTTCATCCCGCAGATCAGACGGTATGACGAGCAGGTAAGTTGTCGGACTTGAAGTAGAGTTCTTTTTATAAAGCACCCCTCTCCGCAGGCAGAACGACGATAGTCCACGAGCTAGGTTTCGTGGTATTTCAGGGCACCCACCTTCGAGATGTTCGATGAGCAGACGGAGCTCGGCGTCGGCACGCTGTCTGGAAACGAGCTCAGATGTGCTGACCGCTCCAAGGAAGCTATCATCGTCGGTGGTGTCTTACGGAGGAGGTTCGACGGGAGCGCGTGACAAGGTATCAGCGTCGGTGTGTTTCCGGCCTTTGGATGACGCCGTCTGTGAGCATCTCTTCGACCTGTGTTTGAATAGCATCTCGCTCACGAGGGGACACACGATAGGGCTGCTGATGGATGGGGGGGAATAATGCCACGCGCCTAACGCGCCGCGCGGCCTCCGCGCTGAGTCGAAGACGACGACGAAGCGGCGGTGGGCTCTCGTGGCGCGCTGTTCTGTTCTGTGTCGTGGAAGCTGGCTCGATAATTAAAAGAAGGCTCCCGGTCTTGGGTTCTTTCTGACGTCTACCTTCACGGCTCCTCTGGTCGTGACAATATTTTCTTTGCCACGCTTGACTAAAGACTACGCCAGCTAATATTTGTAACTAATTCGGAGGGCACCAAAGAAACCACGGCTGGAAGCATTTCCGGAGGGCATGCCAAGCAAATGTTTTTGGCAACTCTCGCTTTGTATCCTGTTTTACTGGTAAAATAAAGCCGGACAACTCTGTATTATATGAATTAATGTTTTCTTCGATGTCCTTTCATGGGCACTTTCCACTGAGTTCATTTTCCGTCTGTTCTAAATTATAAAGTAGCCGTCTCATTCAGGTGACATGTTCTGCGGTTAAATGTATTGCTGCTACATATCTTTATCAGCAGTGGGGAGCAGTCGAGGTTAACGTAACGCCATTAAACTTCTCCAAAGACCGTTATCCACGGCAGCAACTATAAAATGAAACACCATCAGGCCTTCCCAAATTTGACAGCAGCGCAGTCCACTCCTTGGTTGGTTAGAAAGTTGCACAGTGGGCGTCCTGCTTCTGTTACCACGCGTATAAAGTGAATTATGGCATAACTGAAGAAAGAAACATACGAAGGCTCGCAAAGAAAATTCAAAAACTGTGTTACTTCTGGCCTCCACGGGAAGCCAACAGTTCATTCATGACGCTAAAACGAGGGCGGTGCTGATCGAAGCTTCAGGAACGGTTTCCAGTTCGGGGCAGAAACATCAGGCTTCGAAGGGAAATTATTAGATATAGCAATCAGAAGCATGACCTAAAGCGAGGTCCTCTTTCATATTCCATGCCAGGTGGATTAACGTGTTCAACAGATCAATTTCAAAAGCGTGGAGATATTTGCAGATTGTTCAGAAGAACTGAACATGAATACTGTAATTATTCGCGCTAAGGCAACGCGGCGTGAGAAAATTCAGTTAGCATGATAGCGGGGAGGAGGTTAGGAGTTTCCCTGCGAACGACCGTACCGTGTACACCGTACCGTGTACCATGTACAGTGTAATGCTTCCGTATTATTCGGCAGCACAGATTTTGTTCCGCACTGTGAGGAGGTAACCATTGAAACACCACGCTTTATGGCACAGCTCAAATATAAAGATAGCCCCTCCGCGGAGGCTGAGTGGTTACGGCGCTCAGACTGCTGACCCGAAAGACGCGGGTTCGATCCCGGCCGCGGCGGCCGAATTTTGATGGAGGCGAAATTCTAGATGCCCGTGTACTGTGCGATGTCAGTGCACGTTAAAGAACCCGAGGTGGTCGAAATTTCCGGAGCCCTCTACTACGGCGTCTGTCATAGCCTGGGTCGCATTGGGACGTTAAAGCCCTACAAACCAAAGCAAACCAAACCAAAGACCTATATAAAATCAGTGTGCTCTTAAAATCAGGTGACCAAAAAGGCTTCACCTTAGCTGATAAAACAATTAAGGCCGTCAAGTTCTAAATGACTACTTATCGCCCCTAGTTGAGGAGCACGGAGCGTTGACGTCGGAGATGCGATCGCTGAGCTCTGGCGATAAAGTCTTGCATTTTAATGTTGTCCGGATGTAATTGCATACAATTGGGATACAACCGAGGCATAAGTCGGAACCCATCTCATATGCATGGCACTGCTTGATAGTGCTTTTCAGGCTTTAGGATGGTCGACATTGCGCAAGGTCCGGACCTTACTTCAAACTCGAGGCACTGTCACATTACTGGGGCAAAAGAGGTTTTCGAGAGGTAGACATCGTTGTGCTTGGAAAGTATTGCAGATGCAGGCCGCTTATTTCACATGAATGCATAAATCGCCGGAAACAAAGAGTCGAATTTCCAGATTTTGGAGTCGCTGGCTTAAGTAAAACTCAAAATAACTAAAAGCGGTTGCAAAATACCTGGTTCGTAATTGCTCTTCCAGAATAAACCAATCAAAATAAATAAGCAAAGGTTAGAAAAAACAATGAAAAACTGAGCGGATGTTTAAATCAGCCGCCGAAAAGACATGGAAGAGAGGCGCACTATGGCAGGAGTGGAACTATAATGTGAGGGCCGGGGGATGCACACGGGATGTTGAGCGATGCCTTAAAAAGATAAATGATGAGTGGAAGGTAACAGGAAAAAAAAAATGAGACAAGAAAACGGTTAAATATTGCTCCGATAATCTGCGAATAAAACGAAAAGACGGGTTTTTCTTGTGAGAAGGGGCGTTCATACCCAATTTGCTTAGTAAACAATTTTAGCAACAACAAAAATAACGGCTGGAAATCTCGATACATATAGAATAACAAGGAGCGCTGGAGAAGGATAGGCTGAGTAAGAACATAAATATGGGTTAAAAAATAGAAACAAAATTGACATTGTGTAAACACAAACACAGTATGGTGCCCAAAGCAGAGAATGTACAAAAAATACTCCCGACGATTACGTTGCTTCCTTTTGCGAAATTTGAGCGCAGCTCATCAGCTGTATAAGCTTTTCGATACATAGAGGCAAAGAATTCGAGCAAGACGTGTATGTACAATTATAACTTGTTATTTTTCACACATATTCCTTCCTCAAGAAACACTCCACTAACGGTTCTTGATTGTCATGAAGGAAGCTTTGTGGTCAGAGAAATAGATGGATAAATGCTCGACTTGCTGCACCAATGCCTGGTTCTCAAAGACGAGGTGAATGCAAGTAATTCGCGAGGTTGTGTCAGCCGTGGGAAGCGTTATGAGCGAGAGGAACGGTTTGCTCTTCAGCATTGCTCTTAAGCAATGCTTTATTAACCATTGCAAAGATTTACATAATCCGGGACCGTATTGGCGATAAGTCACGTTAACAACATTTACCCAAATAATGTGAAACTGAGCAACAGGAATGTGCCGAAGATACTGGCATGTCGGAAGCCAAAACCAGATGGAAAAAGGAAAACCTAACACGGTCTGTTATTGAATAATCGTTGGATATCGCAGGCGGAAAGGAAGCTGCAATCGATTGACATCAGGAACCCACCGGTACAACTGTCTGCCACTGAGAGGAGAATTCCATTCTGCATACTGCTACCCATGTCGTAGCGCTATAAAGACTGACCAATTACATTAGCGGCACAATTGGGAAGAGCGGAAAAACCCAAGATGTGCACCCAAAACTGGGCCTCTTCTATTTACCGCACTAGGGCAGCCCGCTGGCTGTCAGGAAGTTCGCCTGTGACAAGAAAACGCATCATGCTCACATGGCCTGGCGGCCACTGGAACTAGCCAGCCGCCAATCACGGCGGCAAGCATGTCGTGCATCACAGAGGGCAGATATGTTCTCTGTAGCTTTGCGTTCTGCGGCGCCTCGTTGCCACGCACTCGTACTGCAAGAATAGGGTGCTTGGTATCAAAAACAACGGCCGCAAGTTATTGAGGGCTGCCGCAGACTGCAGAACAAGCAGCTGATCAAGCTCGCACCCATATACACCGGCGACGACAACGCGAGCGTGTGCCTGCGGTGGACAGTGTGATGCGTAAGGTTCGTGAAATCCTTAAAAGCATACGATCAGCAATCGCAAACTGACGTGTTTCAATCGACACCACATAGGAATGAGAAACTGCCCATGCGTTGCTTATGAAACGATACGCCCTACTCTCAGATTATTGCGTGTTCGTTTGCTATGCATTGAGTATGACTGGTACGACCGATGACGATCGACCCTGCAAGGTGATTGACTCTGCTGTGGTCGTTGCGGTTTCCCCGCTCGTGAACTACTTCCTGCAAGCTGTAATCAGAAAAGAATCGGGATGTGTTCCGTTCAGCTGTAGTCTGTCCGCTGCCTGCTTTTGCTGCGGGCAAAGAATGCTCGCATATTCTCAACAAAAGCGCATATCAGTTCACTGAATGTTCATCTAGAACAAGCGGGTGTATTGTATAAATTTAGCTGCGTATCGTATCTGTGATATTGCAGCTTTACCGCAGAGAACTTTCTCTGGAATGAAAGGCGCTACAATCAAGCTCTGCGTGTCGGCGCATCATGTACCGCGTGTGCTTGCATGATGATCAGTGCTGGGAGATTCCTTTTATCTCTTTAATAAGCCGAACTCGAGGAGATGCATGCCTATGGTACTTCTCAGATATTTTGAGCATATGCGGCAGAAGGGCCGAGCATCAAGCCGTACAACAGTTGGCGACAACAGAATCAGGACTCGATCGGCTGCCGTAATAGTGACAACCGTGTGGCCGCATATGGCCCGCAGAGATGCCTCGAGCAATGTGCTCGTGAGAGTTTTTAATAAAGGACATGTTTTAGTCAAGCGTTCCAGAAGTCATGTCCGCTTTCGCACTCCGCCAGACGCTATGAAGACCATACGCTATCGTATCGCGCTCAACCAACAACTCGCAAAACACTTTCAGCACATGCATATATGCGCGCTTCTGGGTGCGTACTCGGAGCTGGAACCTGCGGCTGCTCTCGTGAAAGGCCTCGAACACCATCACAATATTAACCGGGCGCACGAAACTAGCAGCCGAAATATTTTCTGAATCAGAAGTGTGCAATCGCAATTTGAACCGAGCATTTGTGTTTGCGTGGTGGTAGACGATCGAAATACGATCGCGCACTAGCGCGCAGAACATATAAACAACGAGAACTACCGCAAAAAGTGCCACTGCAGGCGACACAGACGATATGCACCGTGGCCTAGTCGAAAGAAGAGCCTGAATCACACAGACCTTGCATGAATCACCGCGGTCCCTCTAGTCCATATAAAAATGGCCGCGCGAGCTTCCCGCTACCATATGACCTCTGCGTCGTCTGCTAGTTGCCCGAGCACTGCCAGCACAAAATCGCTCTGGCGAGTCTGGCTGCCCGCTGGCAGCCCCAAACCGCCCAGCCAGAGAAAAATGAACGCGTTCTGGGCAGCCACCAGAAGTGTGTGGAGCAGCCAGAGAAAATCGAGTGCCTGGCGCCGCGATCTGGCCGCCCGCAGGCAGCCCGAGAGCAGCCAGAGGCGTATAATCGAAGAGGCCCACTTCTGGAATGTCGGAAGTTCGTTACCGACATAAACGAAGGCAAAAATCCTCTTCATAGCACACAAGACCGCCGACCAATGTTTTCTTGACAGCGACGATGATTTTGGTTTCGTTTAGAGCAAACACAGCGGAGTCCGCTCGGAATCGAAAGAAGGCCCGAACCCTGTGCTTAGCATTTATTTACGAAGCCCACAATTTGTGGGGAGATAATGTTAGATATTAAAAATACAACGGCTCCTGGGCTTCTAAGAAACCTGGCTCAGTGAAAAACAGAAATATAGTATTTAGTTTATTTAAGACCATTACACATTTAATAATCTGCAGTGCAAATAGCGGCTCTTACACGCATTAAAACACAGCAGGAGCTGGCGCCAGCCGGCTCACTTAATGCATACGTGTCGCTGTCTAGGTAAATGGCGCAAATATATAAAAATCGACACTTCCTCGCGTCTGGTTGCACGTCTTCGAGTAGCAACAGTCATCTCCATGCGCAATTGCTTAATGACATTGTCCACATTTCATTATACATCGCCCGCTCTCTGCTCATGATGCATGCACGACCATGTCTCATTTGCGCGAGTCTCAAATGGTGTTAGGCTGATCACTTCAAGCTCTCTCAGCATCCTGACTGATTTAATTAAAAAGTGAGTACATATTTGAAACATAACTTATTGAGCAGATTAGTGGCATTTAGATTAGGAACAACTACAGTATTCGAGAATATTCCTGAAAATTGCAAGGAAGAAGCTTTTAGCAGCAAATAATACCGCAGGAACGCCAATAATATGACCATTTATATACCAGTTCCGGAACGGGAAAAGTGTCTTGGCCTGGTATCAGAATAAGCTGCCGTGATAAAATATTGATGGATTTGCGAAGGGGCCTTTACGTCTGACGTGTCTTGGTTCGAGGCCAACCACTATAAATAGGTGTTAGCATGTTTGCGTCATTTCAGTTTGCTAGCTCTAGCTTGATCTAAAGGCGAACGTACTCAGGCTTAGGCGTAGTACTAAGGGTAGTCGACGTCATCGGTCCACATATAAAAATTACGCAGGGTATTTAAGAGTACTTCCGTGTTCTGAATGGGAACGCGTTGTTTCTTATTCTTTCATTTTGTTTTTCCCTCCTTTTCTAATGACGTACCTGCTCATTGGCATACAGCCGTAAGGCAACGCATATAGTAGGTTGACCTATGACCTAAAATTTTGAGATTATTGCTTTTAACATTAATTGCAAAATTATTTTCGGAAGAGCACAAAAAAAATATCTTCTAGCGCTCAGGAATCACGTTACTCAGAATATGTAATAGCCATGCATGCATTTCTTATGCAGATCCGTTTTCCGTTAATACTACTGAAGAATGGCGCCTGGAACTTTACGAAAACAAGGAATAAGATGGCGCCATGTGGACATGGCAGGCGAATGCAGTGAACACTCTATTGGAAGCGAGATAATAGACAGTTTTATCCGTGCATGAACAAAATATTTACGTACGTAGCAGGCGCACGTCACAGCGCACGGGCGCTTGTCTTGTCAACGACAGTTTTAGCCGAGCGTGGCAAGCACCCGAGAAGCGTAACACATTGTTTTTACATCTAATGACACCTAGTTAAAGCTCCTGAGCTTGTATCGAAGAAACTTTTTCGCGTAGAAACAGTAACAGTAATGAATGCATCTACGGCTTTGTTTTTTTTAAGAATAAATCAGTTAAATAAAATTAGCATGTAAACACCGGCACAAAGTTAGGAGATTATTTCGTCCAATGTCGTTTGCTATAACGACAGTGTACTCCGTATATAGTTAGACTTAACTGCAGTGAAAAAGGAGTTAATTTGCAGAACGATAACCGCTTCTTACCTGCATCAGTACGGAGGGGTGTGAATAATTACACAAAAATTAAATGTAATTACCGACACAAAGCTGCACTTCGCCCAGTGTCCTTGCTATGACGACAGTATACCGTATTGTGCGTTTTTATCGTAAAAATTTTCAAAATTTTTCTTACCTCAACCGCTGGCTCGTTTGCGGTGAAACTGCGCACAGAGCTTGCGTATTATGGTAACTTTTGTATCGTAGCAAGTTTTACAACGGTACTTACTTAGTTAAGCCGCGCATGATGCAAAAGCGTAATCGTCTGCGTCGAGATCGGCGTACCGAAACCCAAAACACCGAATTTTTGCTGAAGGTCGGCGGTAGCGCCATCTGTCTTCTGCAGTGGAAAGCGTCACAAGGCGCCAAGGAGAGCGTTGCAAGAACTGAAGCGCTTCGAACATTTTCGGCCAACTGAGCGGAAAAAATGCCAGAAACAACTATTTTAACGAGGCTGTGCCGTTAAAAGAATATTGTTTGACGTCTTTTTTTCGTCCAATGACTTTATTCAATTCAGCTTATATCGTCTGCTTTCGTGGCTCGTCGGAGGACGACGTCGCGAAGTCCTGAGCTGTGTTTTTCTTGTTTAATTTCGTTGTGGAAAACAGATGGCGCTACTGCCGCCCTTCAGCAAAAACTCGGTGTTTTGGGTTTCGGTACTCCGATCTCGACGCAGACGATTATGCTTTTGCATCATGCACGGCTTAACTAAGTAAGTACCGTTGTAAAACTTGCTACGATACAAAAGTTACCATAATACGCAAGCTCTGTGTGCAGTTTCACCGCAAACGAGCCAGCGGTTGAGGTAAGAAAAATTTCGAAAGTCTTTACGATAAAAACGCACAATACGGTACGTCATATATAGGTACGGTTAACTGCAGTAGAAGTGATCAATTTATCTGAAAAAACATTAACTGCCTCTCACCTAAGGCATTACGAAGGGTGAGAATAAGAAAAATCAAAGCAATTGCTGCTGTTTAGAGCGTAGATGTCCCGTCGAAGAATGCAGCGGCGGCGCTGTATATGGTCCGAAGCGGGCTCGCAGTGCGCCGCCACGTTTCAAACGTTCACCCTAAAAAGTCTTGGAAAGGCCGCAAAGTAAACCGTCCCGGATGGTGTGCGTACAGGCGCCAGTCTAGCGATTGCGTTCTGCCATGCGCACTACCGCGCCCGCAAGCTTCCTGCGTACGCAAAGCGGTTGCGGACGCAGAACTAAATTGTCTAACAAAGCAGGCAGTTATGTGTGTGGCAGTTATGGACGCCGACAATACATTATACGAATTTTACGCTGGTACAGATGTAGAATTACTGACCAGAGGGTAGGAGGCGGAGTATCCAAAATTTATTTTCCGCAAATACTTTCCGTGTTTGGATTTGTGTAGCAAGTTTTAATTATTTGCCTTTTTTTTCAGTGTACACATGGAGAGACAATAGAACATCGCCGTATCTAGTATACGATCAGCACTTCGGACACAAGGCAACTACAATAACAACTCCGAAGCCTCTAAGTCCAGTGCGTGAGCTCTCTTTAGCGCTAATACTCCGTGCACAGTTGAAGCAATACAGCATGAAACAGGCTAACGGCGTTAGGATATTATGCGAAGCATTCTACTTTAGCTACCACTTCAGCCCTTCACCGTGGTTATGCGCCTCCAAATCACGTGATACATGACGTCACACAACGTGACACGATGATGCCATGCCACACCACGTGACACGATGACGTCACGGGAGTGGACAAACGGGGGCCCACCTCGCGCCGTCGCTGTGGTTGTGCGCCTCCAAATCACGTGATACATGACGACACACCACGTGACACGACGACGTCACGGCAGTGGAGAAACGGGGGCCCACCTCGCGCCGTCGCTGTTGTTGTGCGCCTCCAAATTACGCGACACGATGATGCTTCGCATTCTCCAGGCTTAACCAAGTTAAGCCTCAGCCATTTTTTTTATATATTGCCATACACATCCTTACTAGCTTTACTCCGGGTGGCTACTGTCGGCAAAACTCAGAGACAAACAATTTTAAAACAAACTTTTGATAGCCAAATTATCACGCTCGGGAATCGTTCCTACGAAAAGGTAACTCTTGTAGAGTGCACACAAAACTTAGCTGAAGCAGCAGAGCGTCATGAAATATTCTTATATAATTTCAGAAAATATAACAAGCACTGAGAAACAAAACATCCATAATATAAGCATATAATAGGAGGATGCGAGGACTACGTTTTTGAAACCGAATAGAATTAAATAATGTAGCTAAGAGCTGAATCGAATAAGCAGCTAATATTTTTGAGGACATTGGCGACTGTTTGCAGCAATAGCGTCAACGAACAGGTGTAGAAAGCAGCAAAGTACCATCTTTCCAGGTGGGGCACAGCGCTGTAAGTTATCGAGTAACAGCTCTTACTGTGAAAAGCCTACTATGAGGTACACAACACTAAATTAGGGTACGCAGCAGAAGCCTATAACTGTCGTCTCAGGCATACTTGGAAATTCTCTCTTGCTACCCGTGAAAACAAGTAAACCTGCAGCAGATCTCAATGAGTGAGAGGGGTAAGAGCTACGTAGCAGCCATGGCCTATGAGAGCGGACTTCAACTGGTTTGCTAAATCTTCCTGACCAGTGACGCATCGACCAATACCTGATGCCATGTGGAAACATTATTAAGGCATTATGAATCAAAACGAATGAACCCTGTCGTGAAGCTGAAACCTTTATCCAGCGCAGACCAATTGCGGCAGCGTGCTATGTAGAATCTTAGTGGGCCTCGTTTTGGTAACAGTCGCCAAGGAGACCTACGGCATTTCTTATTTGAACTTCGAGACAATTAACGGAAAAGAATTGATACTGTGAGATGGAATCCTATTCATTTCCACTTATATTCACAGATAGTTTTTAACCGCCTAACAAATCAAATACTAAAGCATTCGTTTTGCAATTCAAGAAGTACAAATATTGGCACATCGCTAGTACTTATCTTGCTTCAGCACAGTACATATGCCCTCTTTGTACTCCTTCAATTGGTTTGATAACTGGTTAGGCTTCTTTCATAAACGGCGCATACTTAATTTAACAAAAAGTTGTTAAAGGGAGCACAACCTTGTTTGCTACATTAAACAGTACTGTAATTAAATATACATGGCGCACGGTGCGCAAAAAGTAAAAAAAAAACTCCTTCATCAAAAATGCAGTTGGAGAAAAATACGTAGCCTTGCGGTTGATGCACAGTTACATATATTTTGCTTTCGTGGAGTCCTGTCAGACCGAGGAATGAAGCCCGAAGTTAAACAAACCCCACTAAACCGTTATTGAATGGCGTATGCTGATGCAGCGTTCCCAGACAGGCTCGGTGAAGGCTCTTTCAACGATAATCAGGAGCCTGCATTTCAATAAAGTAGGACAGAACTCCAAACATCGTATGTTTATAAAAGGGAGCGAAAAAACATAACATTTTTCTTCATATGAATGCGAGTGAATAGCTACCTAAACAGCATTCGCTGACAAAATCACAAAGCGCTTTCGGACAAAGAGAGGGAGCCCACACTTCTGTATGCCTCATATCATCTTGGTTCATATATATTTGTCTTCATAAGAATCCACTGTTTAAATTTTCTTAAGCCTGTACCATCTTGATAGTACATCTTTGATTCTTTCACTAAAACACACTGCGATGGGCCAACGTTGCTAGCAGAACCCTCATAAAACCTTGTCTGACAATGCACATTTTTTGTTTATTGAACTACATCGAGTACTGAAGATTGAAACTGCGCTTGTCATAAAATGTCGCTGTCAGCAATGAGTTCTAAAGGCGGCTCGTATATAAAAAAAATTTCGATTGTTTACCCTTGTGGCAATGCGAACTTCAGAGATAGCTTGGCGGCCGTGAAACGCTCAAGTGTGTAGTGTGCAGTTATAATTTTGTTTTCATCTATGAATCATATGGAGACTTGGAGCGTTTGTGCAGTAGCGGCCCATTTTTAGATACGAACTGGGCTGCACAGAGCCCTGCAATATCTGGAATTTTCTCAGCCGTTAGCACGAACTCTCTCGCACATTTTGCTAGCAGGAACGGCTGTTCAAAGTATTTTAAAGATAACATTGCGCTTCAGTATCTCCAAGTGTTGCTCCGTTTTTGTCACGTTTATCTGGTGCAGTCTTCATGCCATTATTGCACCAGAAAAGCCTGAAAATATTTTCAGGACGCCTTGTGAGCAAGACATTTTAAGTAGAAGATATAGTTCGCTACAAGGGGAATGACAGTACGCACAGAGGAAAACAGACCCATAGCATAAGAAAGGGCGAACGGCGACGAGCGCCAGAGCACCCTTCGCCCTCCAAAGTCATGCGCAGCTCTTCGCTGTCGTCAAGGCTAACTGCCGTAATACTACCCACGGCTGTAAAAGCCCGGATGCTAGGTAAAAACCGCAGAAGCCGTGGGGTAAGTTTTGAGGCGAACCATATAAACGACGTCGGTCGTCACGCAGACGGGCGATGTCGGAAAATAGAGAGAGGTAAGCTCGCATGTTGCTCGGTAATTTGACGGAGTGACGAGCACTGAGTTTGTCTTCGTAGTTCTCGAACGATACCCTCATCGTACCATTCAGGTTGGGAATCACGATGGCGAGCTTCACGGTCGGGTCGCACCAGATGTGTATGCGGACACGCTCGTACATGGCGAGCCAGTGCTCCACGTCAACAATATCTGTTCCACATAAACACCCTGGGTCGCGTTGGTCAGCACTAATCACCATAAGGGTGGCAGGTGGCGGTGCAACGTTGCCATCATATTCTGTGATTGAAGAATTCAGGAGGAGTCCGCTCAGAGTCAATCCTTTCTATTACGAGACGCCGCACGTCCACTAAAAATGTAACGAGAAGATAAATATTTACAAATGGGCAGCAAAGCTATGTAATGACTTAGGTCGCCTGAGGGAAGAGCAAGGCTGGCATGCAGCGGCCACAGCAAGAACACCATTGGTTCTCGTCTTCCTCTGCGCACGTGCACAGCGCTACATGCTACACACTTACGGCCACGACGGTATGTGCGAGACCATTCTGTTATACTATGGAGTAAACATTATACCGCGCATGAAGAAAAATACGGAAAATAACGAATGTAATAGAAGGAAAGGAAATATGGCAAACACTTCCAGCTTGCTCGGATCCCACCATGGCGCTGAACACTAAATAATTGGGAGGACGCTTAAGCTTCACTTTAAGATTCACTTTAAGCTTCACTCTTTGTAGCAGAGTTGGAACGTCATCTCTTTATTTCGTGAGTTTTGTTTGTTTTTGCCTGTTTATATATTCAATTCTGGTTGATTGTCTGACTTGCTTGTCGTGCTTGTCTTGATATGCTTGTCATTTCTTGTATTGCAAAATGTTTGAATGTGTCCCTCCTGCTAGGACCATGCATGGTCCGCAGTATTTCAAATAAACAGTATTTCAAATAAACAGTATTTCAAATAAAGGCGATAGCGCCTTCCCCTTCATTTTTATTTTTCTAACAATCACTGTAACATCAGTACACATTCCCAACACACTTTACAGTCATACAGATCCCGACTAATTCACTTGGCGCCCCTCTAACACGCTTGAACCAACGACCCTTTGTGGCACATGTCCCAATTTCCTTTTCAGACATATGCAACAAAGTGTGGTTGCAGTAACCTTCCTGCCCTGAAAGACTTTTGGATTCCGTGCGATCTATTAATGCTGACTTCACGTTTTAGCCTGTGGATGAGCCGCATGACGGATCGACACGCTGAACCACCTCATTGATCTAAATCTCTCTTAAGTGAATAGTGTGCCTTCTTGCTGTGGTCTGTAGACAATATGGCAGAACTTAGTCTGTGAGACTGTTCGCGTGCGGCAGAGGCAGTACAATGCGCGGACCTTAGATGCACGAATGTAGGGTACCTATGGTATTGCTTCAACTATTTATGGGAGTTCTGATTTCGACTATCAGTTCTTCACAGAATACGCCCCTTTTGTGGGTTCTTCCGCTACGTCACGTGTGGTCTAGCCGCGAATGCGAAATTGCGCGAAAAAAAAATGCACGCCTTACCCTGCGCAGACAGTCCCTGCGTCTTTTAGAAGCTATGTCGCGGTATCTTGAGAAAGTAGCAGCTTTGAAACAATAATTTTCTTTAGAGATAAGCAAGAAGTTCGCCGCGGCCACCGCGGTTTCTTAAGATTAAAAAGTAGTGGTCCGAAATCATAAAATCACGAAACGCCTGCCAAGCATCAGACAGCCAAAAAATGGCCGCAAGATTCACGTGCATCGACAAAGACAACGCTTTGCTTGAAAATTTTGCAGGGCTTAATTCTTGACCTATATTTTCATCAGTGAGCGCAGGATTAACGAGCTCCACAACACCAGCATCGTGCTACATCACAAAGCGCCGCGTTCAGATTTCAAACCGTCGGTTCCAATAAGTCACGCGCAAATACCAGGTGGTGGCTATAGAGGGGCCGACAGAGCTTTCATCCGGTGAAGAGCTTGTGAAACAGCTAGGTTTGAAGAAGCATGGCGCAAGCGGTGTGTCTAATCAACTCACACAAGTGAAACGAAAACTATTAGTTGTCTAATTTAGCTAGTATGAAATGAACATATTTAACCATAATTGTGCACATATCAATCGAGATTAAAACATGAAATAAAGCAAACCATCCTTGTAAGGAAATATAAATAAAAAAGCAATGAATGAGAGGTTATTTAACCAGCGAATTTTTACTTTTTTTTGACTGAATGTATATTAGGATGAAGGTATCTTTATTAGGTCAATGACTTGGTGATTAGTTCCCGTGTTGTGGGGTTTAACGTCGCGAAGAAAATCGGACTGTGTGTAACGCTGCAGTGGAGGGCTTCTGATAATTTGGACCATTTAGGGTTCTCACGCATTGACATCGCATATTACCCGGGTGTGCAGCATTGTGATTCCATCGAAATGCGACCACTGCGGCAGGGCTCCAATTAACCCGTGTCTTTTGGGTCAGCTGTCTAGCGCCATAATCCCTGAGCCACTGCGGCGGTAGACCCGTTCGTGAATTTATGAAACTGCAAACTGCAGTTACACTATTACGGGAGAACTGTATCGCCTCCCTTTTCTTTTTTTGAAGGTTTGCGCGTATTAGGGTACTATTTGAATGTGTATTTGTGAAAATATAACTGTCTCATTTTACTTTCCCTCTCACCTGTAAGAGCAATAAGTAAAATGTCAAGAAGGCTTTTATGGAAACTGACGTATAGCCTTAAATAATTCCTGTAATAATACTGAGAGCTTGGAGACTCTCTGAAATCAGGGTTTGCACCGAAATGCTAAACGGTCGACAAGGAAGGAAAAACGCAGCAACTTTCTCGCGACCAGTGGACACGTTAACCACGCTTTAAAGCAATGGATGCAGATAGGACTGAATTATGCCAGAAAGGAAGGGGCGCCGTCCTTCGGGCTTCATTTTATTTAAGTCAGTATAACTTAATAGGGAACATAATAGGGAACAGGGGGATTTTCCCTCTCAACGAAATGCTGGCGCCATGGACGGAAAGCGCTCCAGTGTATTGAATTCAGAAGCGGAAAAGCTAGCAATATCGCAACGCAGTGATGTTTTTTTTTTGTTTTTGTAAAGTTCTATGGATTCAAAAGCAGAGAAAAAATGCGCGCATAAAGCAATGGAACGAACCACACGCAAAGGTCCTCAAGTCCAACTGGCCTCATCTCCTGAATTGACTTAAAGTCGCGCGGGCCGCTTAGTTGCACTTAATAGATTATTCAAATTGAAAGATAAGTGAGCCAATATTTTTTCCCGGGCCGTTCTCTTCCTCTCCATGAGTCGCTTCAGTCAATTCATGATTTCTTTTTTTTGCCGGAAAAGAAGCTAGTGTACAGGGATTGAGCTTGAAGGCAAAAAGTTCACCTGAAAGCGTCAAGGATCAGAATGCTGTGATGCGCACATATATGTCCATGCGCATCATTTGCCCGCGTGGCATCAGCACCTTCTTGTCTGTGATTTCTAACCAACGCATCAGGGACACATGGGGAGATAAAGTCACATATGACGGTGATTAGATGCGCAACGCTTTTACCCAAAACGCCCAAAACGGCTGCCAACCACTCATTGAGTGCGCATGCGCCATTCTCGTTCACGCATGAACGGAGTATCTTCGCAGGCTAGTTAGTTTTACGGTTTCGTCGTGACCAGAGCTGTGCCTTGGGCGTCGTCACAGCCCAGCGCTCGAGATGAAGAAAGGCGACCCTGAAGATGTTCCCGTTAGTCCAGCGAAGCGCTCTCGGAAGCGTTCCCCGCCGACTGAGACGGTGTCGACGGCTCAGTCCACCGTAGAATCCAGCGCAGGCGATTCAGAAGACACGGAATCTGCATCATCTGGGGACCCGTCACCTGATGTGCAGGCGAGTGCAACATTTTACGCAACGCGAAAATAATAGTTCACTGCACCGATACGCTGATTTCAGTCTGTTGCATGTGCCTTTTGGAAAAGGAAGCATCCATTCTTTCTCGGGGAAATTTTTGCTGGCATTATGTGCAGGCCTGCGATGTCCGAACCACATGCTGTGAGCAAGTATTGAGGACAGGAATATTTCGGCACAGTTCGAGTAAAAAACATGCAAGAGAACAGGGTAGGCGTGTGCAGTGTTCAACGCGTGTCTAAAATTTTTGCAGTCAGAGAAATATTGTCATCGTACCCTTGGGTGCGACATCGTACCGCATGGTTGATAACAAACAAGTAATGTTCTGTAGACGTACAGGTGCAGTCAAAAGTAAATGGAAGGCGCGACAGCGTGGCAAACCATGTCACAGCGCTTTCTAACGCCGGCTCTGGAAACTGATTAGCTCGGTCGCCAGGAAGCCGCGCGCGCTATCAGCAGACCCTTGTATCGAGCGTACGGCCATCGCTTTCGGCGGCTCGAACGGATGCGTGTTGCTTTTCAAGTGTGACACCACTGATTTCACGGGCGCTGCCTGCCGCTAAATGCGTCATCATCACTAAGCAATCAAAACACGCCGATGATATATCAGCGTCCGCTCGCCGCCACAAGGAGCACGGGCCAGCTGCTGACTATTTTCAAACGGCGCAAATCGCTCAAACTAATCGCTGGCAGCGCCCGTGAAATCCGTGGTGTCACATTTGAAAAGCAACAAGCATCCGTTCGAGCCGCCGAAAGTGATGGCCGTCCGCTCGATACAAGGGTCTGCTGATAGCGCGCGCGGCTTCCTGGCGACCGGGCTAAGCAGTTTCCAGAGCCGGCGTTAGAAAGCGCTGCGACATGGTTTGCCACGCTGTCGCGCCTTCCATTTACTTTTGACTGCACCTGTACGCGGCAGAAGTATAGGGTGTATGTCAGCTCGGTGCTGGATAACTGCTACACAGACCTAAACTCCGCTAAGCATGTAATACCAGAGGCTTTTCGCCCATTCATTGGTCCTAAATCACCCTTGATTTTCGCTGCGCTTCAAGAAACCATTGGTAAAATCATCAAGAAACATTGAATGCCTCGTCATTAAAATATACGCTAGGCCGATGCTGGAATATCCGGCTGCAATTTGGGACACCTACACACCAAGGAACATCAGCAGACTGGAAAGCTTACTATGGCCGGAAAAGAAAATGGCCCACTGCTCAGGGAGACGTAGCTCTTGCGGACAGTGTGCCCCCGAGTGACAACAAACTGCTCCCTCGCAGTCTCTCGGGTGCTTGTCACGCTTGATAAGTTTCTAGCGTGGCCGCCGCCTGTTCTTCTGCTCACGGTCGCGACGAAAGGAAGCACGCATTGCCAGTCGCACAGCCGCCTACAGACTTAACACGAATGACGGAAAGCGTGGCCTGGACTGCCGTCAGCGCCATGAAGCGATAGTCATTGGCGCGAGACAATGCTCTCGGTATGTTTGCGGTGGCTGACGATAGCTGGTGCGCCGCTCGCTTTTACTGCTTTTCCGCTTGTGCCTGATAGCCTCGTGGACAGCGCACTCGTCACGGGGGCGTTTCAGAGCTTTTCGCTCGCTGATTCGGCCTCCACGGCCCCGGCAACGCTCTTTGCAGTCTTCTTATCGCGGCAGCCAGGAACTGACCGCGAAGCTGCCACGGTTTGCACCTTCTATCGTTAGACACCGCAAACATTACGAGAGCGCTATCTCGCACCCGATGACTATCGCTTCATGGCGCTGACAGCAGTCCAGGCCACGCATTCCGTCATCCGTGTTAAGTCTGTGGGCGGCTGTACAGTACAATGCACTGTAGCAGAGCAATCGAACGGCCGCACGGTGTCAAACCACTGCAGTGTGATGTAACGGGGTCTCATTTTGCTTCAGTTCATTTATATTGCCATCGCGTTAAATATTATTGCCTGTCGTCTGCGTCTACCTCTGCTCAATTGTAGAACACACAGCTACACCGTGACGCGCGCTTTTTCGCCCCGTCGTGTCAAGTAACAGAAGCGGCAAGCTTTACTGCAGGCGCTCTATTTCAATATTGCCTTTTCGGCATTGACACCAGCAGTGTTTAATATTTTGTTCATCATGCCCTGTGAAAACTTTTAATTGTCATCTACTGTTCGTGGTCCCTCATGGAACTATTTTCGGGAGTAGCGTAACGGAGGGATTTTGTAGCTTGAGGTACATCGGTCACTGTCACGTCGTTTCGCGTGCTCTCTTGCACGACTATACTGCGCATGCGCGAGGAGCAAGTGACGTCACTACGCACAGCTTGCGCACGTGCTTCGCCGCGCGTGCTCGCCGCTGCGAGCTACTGCGCATGCGTGAAGAGATTGGGCCGCGCGTTTAAGTGTGCAGAGATACACAACTACTGCGCCGTGTTCCATGGAGGATAAACGCCAACAACAATAAAACAATGAACGCCGACGGCCTATGGCTTCAACGCCGCGTTTCTGGCACAAACTCGACAATGAATGCCTGCAGCCCACATCCCTCTCTCATCGCCCCACGCGCCTATCAGCACGATTCAGGCGTCCATTGACCCACAGAGCCATTTATGCGCACTTCCTTTCCTTAAAATGATAGGAGTGTAAATGATCAGAGCGCGGCCACTAGCTCTGAACGTCCAGGCACGAATTGCCATTCTTCCTTGGCGGCATACCACAGCTGATCAGCTGTACCACCGCAAAGGCACCGGGAGGCAAGCCCCCTTCTTTAAGACTCCCCAGATGTTTTTGATGGGGTTAAGGTCAGCCCTTTATGTACCAGCCATCTGGTATCAAGCCGCCCAGGTTATACGTAATCAAATGTTCAATGAGAATTTCACCGCAACTGGGCCCGGTGAACGAGCCGTCGATCCGCACGAGTGCGCCGGGGCCACACCGATTGATGGTGCCCTAGACACTGAACTAGCAGCGGCCACTGCGAAGCACATTGTCGGTGTACTCAGACTCCTGGCCATTTTCGAGGAAACACGTTACAACAAAGATTGACTTGTCTCCTCCAAAACTTGACCAAAGTTGAGTTAGCTCATTCCGCTGCCGAAAAAAAATAATAAAGCTGCAGGCTAAAATCACAATTCCAACATTCAGCTAAGTCTTGTGTGCGGCAGGAGAGAATGAACCGCTTCTTATATGATCCTGCACTTGTGACACGTCAAAACAGGGGGCAAACGACGCTGCACCGCATTCTTAACACGATGATGAATTGCAGGCCATACTATTTTTGGAGTACTGACAAGTTAGTCAAAGTTTCGACTCGTTTTTCATTGCCAATAATGAATGGCAGGTTATACCCAGTCAACACTAGAAATAGAACAACCATGAAAAGCCTCCACGTAAGAGCTAGTGTGAAGTTTGCAGTCACTGCGCGTACTCTGGCCGCAAGCGAGTGGCGCGAGATAACAACGCCGCGGTGCGGTTTCGGAGCCGCTCCGCCAACTTGAGTGCTACTCCGCTTACTTTTCTGTCTAATTGTATAACATAAGTTGATAAGGTTCGTATATAACGCATAAAAATTGCGCGCATCCCCAGCCCAGCTACTACTAAATGCTACCTTCGATGGTCTGGCCTCAAAGTATTAAGAAAAGCTGAAGAAGGAAACGTTTTGCTTCCTTTATCTTGGCCTGCTAGGTATTAATAAAACACATTACATTTAAACCTCTAAACTACGTGCAACCCGGTCCTGTCATCCTAACAAGGTTAAATAATATGCGTGTGAAACTAATACTTTCAAAGAAACTCTTTCTTTAGAACGCCTCGCCGATGAAGTCCTCGCCGGTGTATGTTGTTCAATGTGCAAGTGTGTCATTCTCGCGTACTACGCTGAATCTCAAAGTGCACTCACTGACCTGATATCTGCTGACTTTTTTATTAAGTGGGGTCAAGTTGGATGGCCTCTGTTCTTTTTTCATGTTTTTTTTTACTTTTTTCTTCTATGACATATGTTTGTTTTCCAATTACTGCTTGCTGGAGTAATACTGGTTTTTCCGCATAGTGATTTATCGCGACCCTATGTGAGAAATATTCTTCCCCTTATGTATGCCTTTAACGCCTACTCGTGTAAAGGTTAGAACTCAGGCTGACGGCGTTCTTCTGAACGAATCAATAATTAAATCACATTTAGCCAAGACGCCGCGAGGGCTCGGTGGTTATGGTGCTCGGCTACTGGCCCGAGAGGCTCCGGTTTGATCCAAGCCGTAGCGGCCGCCTTTGATTGGAGGCAAAATACTAGAAGCTTATGTGCTGTTTGATGTCAGTGCATGTCAGAGATCGCCATGTGGCCCAAACTATCAGGAGCCCTCTACTGCGTAGTGCCCTATAACCCGAGTAGCTTGGGGAGGCTAACCCCACAAAACAATAAAACGAAAGAATTGCGCTTAGTGCTGCTTATCGACGGCGTCTTCGCTCTCTGTCACAGCACAATGAGTTATTTCAATTGTTAGGGACTTTCACTACGCTTCAGTATTTTTTAGATGCACACGTACAAGAGCTCTGTTGTGTAACTGTGATATATAATATGACGCCATATTCATCATCGGCAAAACTGCACCCACCTCATAACAAAGGCCTCTTAACTACGCAGTCAACCCGGTCCTGTGCCATTTTCTACCACATTACCTTCGAAAACTTCCTAATTTGATCCGCTCACATGACTTCCTGCTGCCCCTGCTAGGCTTGCTTCTATTAGAATACGGTTTGTTACCATTAACAGCGGTTCTATTGCTTCCGCAATAAGTGCCCTGTCGGTGCTCCTTACTTCTCAGTTACGAATGGAATATAATTAACTAGCGCTTGTTCCCTAATCCACTGTGCTGTCTTCCTGTCATTTAACGTAACACTTATATCTTTCCTTTCCATACTGAAACAGAATTCGCGCCAGTTGCGATTTTCCCCAGCGGCGGTTGAGCCCGGCGGCGGGGACTCCGTCCTAAGCATCCCTACGCGCGACCCCCCCCTCCCTCTCTCGCACACACTTCTCGCTATCTAGTCTCCGACGGTGACAAAGCAGTTGTCTGGCCAGTGACCTCCTGTACGCGGAATTCCGGCTCGAGCGTCTGCGGGGCCAGCCGGGGCTCGGCTAGGGACGTTTCGGCGCGATAGTTTACGTTTCGTTGCCGCCTCTGATTCGTCGGTCCCGGGCCCCGGGCCGTCCGGGAATGGTGAGGGAGAGAGGGGGACACTACGGGGGGACTGTGGAATGTGGCGGAGAGCAGTCGAGGTGGAGATCTTGGATGTGGCGGTGTGCTAGCTAACCGCGCGTGTGTGTGAAGTGTCAGCCGAGAGGTGGTCGGCTCGTCGCGAAGTGTCTGGGCAACGAGTAACGACTCCGGGGACCCGACACCGACAGCCCGACGCCTATCTCGGATCGGACCTCAACCACCCGAAAAGCTAAGCCCCCGCTACTCCCACATTTACGAACTATACCCTAAATTCGTTCCTTTAAAAGTGCCTTGTATTTGTATTTCCTCTCGCCTGTCATATTTGATACTGTGTGTCAAAGCTAAAGTTTGTTCCGTCTGTCCTGTGTCTATGCTGTGCTATTGTTGATGAGTTGGTGAAAGCGTTGTTCTCTTTGTAATTAAATTCTATCCACTTTCATTCCCGACTCCTGTGTCGTGCCTCCGGTCAGCGGCTGGTCAGGCGTGGACCTATCGCCGGTTAGCCACTCGGTCCTGCTTAAGATCTGGCACCTGGGTGGAGGTGTTTGTCTCTCCTCCCCTAGAATTGGTAACAGAGAGTGTGGAGCCCATTGGTGGCGTGCTCCCACTTCGTGACAAACTGGCGTCCGCGACAGGACCCTGTGCTAACCCCGACTGGCTCTGACCGCGAGACAATGACACAGCCGTATAAGCGCATTTTGATTTTGATTGCCGGTGTGAGACACGATGGCAGAAGCCGAACGCTTAGTCGCACTCGGTAAGGAGTTGGGTTTGGAGGGAGCAGAGCTTCACGAGTTCCTGAGGGAAGAGAGAGCAGCGGAACGCGAGCGGCGTAAGCTGGAAGACCAGGGGGAGAAAGAGCGAGATGCTCGGGAGAAGGAGCGAGATGCGCGGGAGAAGGAGCGCTCTGAGCGAAAGCTCCAGGAAATTGAGAAAGAGATGGCACTCCTTCAGTTAAGGGCGAGTGCCAATATTAACGGCAGTTCGGTCAGCGAACCGAGCTCGTCGACGATGGCAACCCGAGTACTCAGAGTTCGGCCACACAAGTTGATGGCCCCATTTAACGAAAAAGGTGATGACCTGGACGCGTATCTGACGCGGTTTGAGCGGGTGGCGGAAGCCCAGCAGTGGCCACGGGAGGAGTGGGCCACTGCGCTGAGCACTTGCCTCACGGGAGAGGCCCTGAATGTGTTTGGCCGAATGCCAGCTTCTGACTCGAATGACTATGTTAAAGTCAAACATGCGCTCTTGCTCAGATTTCGGTTGACAGAAGAGGGATTCCGTCAGAAGTTTAGGAACGAAACGCCTAATGACCACGAGACTCCCTCGCAGTTTGTATCTCGACTGGGCAACTACTGGGGAAGATGGATAGAACTGTCGAAAACAGAGAAGTCATACGAGGGTGTGAAGGGGCTAATTTTAGCCGAACAGTTGTTAGAAAACTGTGGGCCTGCAATGGTCACGTTTATAAGAGAAAAGCGGACCACGGACCTCAAAGAATCGGTTCAGCGAGCAGATGAATACGTGATGGCACGAGGGACCGTCAACTTCGGCCGAAGAGACTCCAAGAAGGAAAGTCTGGTCGCAGGCAAGATGGCCGAACAGCCGCGTGGCCCAGGGGTTCTTGCACGGTGCTACATCTGTTCGCGACCGGGGCACATTGCGGCCCAGTGCAGGGCGAACCGTGGCCCTACAGTGCAAAAGAATCAGACTCCATCCAGCTCCACGAACATGTCTGCATGTATCCAGGATGGCTATCTAGAATTGAAGGATGGACAGCGCGTCCCAGTCGTGAGTACGACTGTGTTGGCAAAGACGCCCGACTTGCCGGTCGTAGAAGGCCTGATCAGTGGAAGAAAGGGTCGAGTGCTGAGGGATACAGGTTGCAACATGGTGATCGTCAACCGCAGCTTCGTGAAGGACGAAGAAATGACCGGCGACCACCGGGTCGTCTACTTGGTAGACCGCTCTGCTAGGCTACTGCCCGAGGCCCGCATTCATATCGACACCCCATACTACAAGGGGGAAGTTATAGCGGGTTGCATGGAGGAGCCCCTTTTCGACCTTGTTCTGGGAAACATTGAAGGAGTACGATGCCCAGGAGCATCGGATACTGAGTGGAACCCCGAGGACTCGGAAAGGGCAGAGGCTCCTTCAAGTAAGCATCATGATCCATGCGACAAGGGCCCCGACCAGGTCACCATGCCAACGGCGGCGGTCACGACCCACCAGCAGGCGGCCCGACAATCCAAAGAGGTATTCTGTAAGGTACGGGAGCCTACTACTCTCCCTGACGTCAGCACAGACCAAATGAGGCAAGACCAACGAGACGACAGCAGGCTCCTGGTTTGCTTCGAGGCGGACGAGCGGCGAAAGAGGACAAAGTGCAAGGGAGGCGGTTCGTTCAAATTCTGTCTTCATGACGGCCTGCAATACCGAGAGTACACTCCGGACACCGGAGCGAAGACGACCCAGCTGGTAGTGCCCCAGAAGCACCGCGAGAAGGTTCTCCAGTTGGCACATGGGGGACTGATGGCAGGGCACCTCGGTAGAAAGAAAACAACGGATCGCATTCTCGCAGACTTCTTTTGGCCCGGACTACATGGGGACATGGGCAGGTTTGTCGCATCATGCGACATATGCCTGAAAACCGTGGCGCGCAGCACAGTGCGGAAGGTTTCCTTTGAGCAGGAGCCTCTCGTTGACACCCCCTTCAGCAAAGTCACGGTCGAGAACATACGGGGAAAAGATAATGTCGGTGCTGATTACCTCAGCCGGGTTTCAGAGCCCAGCACTCGCCAACAAGTCGATGTTGATCTCTAACGATCAAGATGCTTTCGCTTTAAATTGTTTATGGAGTCAGTTCTTCCATGTGTGTCTACATAATCCTTGTGCGTGCATGTATTCCGCAGTATTATCTCGTGTATGCTTGTATTTCTCAGTATTATCTCAGTGTGTCTGTGCTATGATTACAGTCGAATGTTCTCGTGTCGCATACGGCGAAGCATGGGCGACTTCTGTTTTTGGAGTGTGGAATGTTATCAGCAATAACATTCTTGACGCGGGGGTGGTGAAACAGAATTCGCGCCAGTTGCGATTTTCGCCAGCGGCGGTTGAGCCCGGCGGCGGGGACTCCGTCCTAAGCATCCCCACGCGCGACCCCCCCCCCCCCCCTCTCTCGCACACACTTCTCGCTGTCTAGTCTCCGGGGGGGGAAATCTGACTGTGCAGCCTGCTCGTGGCCCCCCCCGCCACCGAATACGGGCCGGTGTAGTTTCGGCTACTAGGCTTTGTTTCGGTACAATGCCAGCAGTGGGGATGGGATGGCCGGGACCCATCCTCTGGGGATGCAAACCCCCAATGGGAGTGGCAGCGACTCCCAGACGACTGTGAGGGCCAGTCGTGCACGTGAGGTCCGATGCCTGAGCGGACGCAGGCCTGGGTTTATACTCAGGTTGGACCCACGGAATCCGGCCCGGAAGGCATGTCAAAACGCCAAAAGGTTTTCGAATACATGCTACCTTCCTTCCTCTGCGCGCGGGGGCGTGCAAGTCTGGCTACCGACGCGTCGGTTTCTGGTTACGGAGAAACCAGGTCCGCGCGGGGGTTCATAGTGGCCAGGCTCTGAGGACCGCCGCCCCGGGGAAGCGGCCTTACGGCCGGCCGCAGGCTTAACCGCCTGCGGGATGCCGGGGGATGAGGGCTTAGTACTGCCTCGTAAGAGTCTGGCGAAAACCGAAGATGTGTGGAGTACCGGTGGAGTAGGCCCGGGTCATCTCATCCTAAGCCACGTTCTTGGTTAGTGGCCCGGTCGCCCAGCCTTGAACACTCTCTCCTCAGTAGGAGAAGAGTAAGCTAGGAGAGGAAATAAGTGCATGGATGGTTGGAGGAAGCACAGATGGGCCCCCCGGAGTCTGACCGGTTCTGAGGCCGCGAGGCCGTTGACGAACTGGGCGTCCATTGGAGTGGACAATCACACATACTTCCGGTGTCCGAAAAACCGCGAAAAACCTTCAACGGCTAGTAGCCGGCAGGTGGGAAAAGCCTTCTAGTGAGCGATGAGGAGCCCCAGGTAGCTACTGACCCCGTGTTAGGTTTTCCTGTCTCCGACGGTCGGAGCCCGTTGCGTATGGTGGGTGGTCGGGCATCCCGTGAGTGGGGCCGCACCATTGGGCAATCTCGATGCTCTCCCTGCCCTGACCAGGCGGGCCAGTAATGGAGTCGAGATAATTGAAGGATCAGAGCAAAAATCTCGCTGTCCCCATTCCCTTCCCACGTCCCATTTCCCTTTCCGCTACTTCCCAGGGGAGGTCAGGGGAGCCTCCCCGGGCCCGCTCTCTCGGCTGTGGGTCGCTAATGTAGCATTATCCCTAATATTTTATTTTTCCACCCACGGGTGGTCAAATTACAACTTGCCTACGGGCATCCTCTTTTATTTTCCAATTGGGTTAAGCCTGTTGTGTGTAAACGGTGCAGGCAGGGGCCTATTATTTTTATTTCCTTTTCGGTTGCCCCAACCTATTCAATGTCTAGTCTCCGACGGTGAGAAAGCAGTTGTCTGGCCAGTGACCTCCTGTACGCGGAATTCCGGCTCGAGCGTCTGCGGGGCCAGCCGGGGCTCGGCGCGGGACGTTTCGGCGCGATAGTTTACGTTTCGTTGCCGCCTCTGATTCGTCGGTCCCGGGCCCCGGGCCGTCCGGGAATGGTGAGGGAGAGAGGGGGACACTACGGGGGGACTGTGGAATGTGGCGGAGAGCAGTCGAGGTGGAGATCTTGGATGTGGCGGTGTGCTAGCTAACCGCGCGTGTGTGTGAAGTGTCAGCCGAGAGGTGGTCGGCTCGTCGCGAAGTGTCTGGGCAACGAGTAACGACTCCGGGGACCCGACACCGACAGCCCGACGCCTATCTCGGACCGGACCTCAACCACCCGAAAAGCTAAGCCCCCGCCACTCCCACATTTACGAACTATACCCTAAATTCGTTCCTTTAAAAGTGCCTTGTATTTGTATTTCCTCTCGCCTGTCATATTTGATACTGTGTGTCAAAGCTAAAGTTTGTTCCGTCTGTCCTGTGTCTATGCTGTGCTATTGTTGATGAGTTGGTGAAAGCGTTGTTCTCTTTGTAATTAAATTCTATCCACTTTCATTCCCGACTCCTGTGTCGTGCCTCCGGTCAGCGGCTGGTCAGGCGTGGACCTATCGCCGGTTAGCCACTCGGTCCTGCTTAAGATCTGGCACCTGGGTGGAGGTGTTTGTCTCTCCTCCCCTAGAATTGGTAACAGAGAGTGTGGAGCCCATTGCTGGCGTGCTCCCACTTCGTGACACATACCCTCTCCTGCTGTCTTGAATTTAGGTTCAAGACTTTTTGTTAGTCTATACCTTTCTGCCCGGCTGATCAGTCGAGTTAAGACACCGCTGTTGTAAACTTAGCTCTTGAGGAATATTAGTTGACTTGTATTCATTATCTGAGCACCTGCCAAATTCCCTCCGCACTATACTTAACCCAGGTATTTCACTCATGTGGTACGGATCTACGCTTTTTCCCTGCCTTCAATCCGACGCGGTATGTGCATATTTTATAACAATTTTTTTTTGCTTTGGAAACGAAAGATACTGGGGCCGCCCTACCTGCCACTTTGATGACTCGGACACGGTGTAAGAATTTCCGAATAGCAATTTGGTAGAGGTTTTAGCTGCATAATACGGTTATGGCCTGGATATTAGTAACGGTCGCCATCTTCCGAAGGGCGGAGCAACTTCTGGGGTCTCAAGATCTCCGCAAACTCTCATGTCAGAACCCCGCTGCAAGTTGTAGCATCCGATGCCCTGCTTTAACACCGACGTAGACGGCCGGCTTGTCATGGGCCTGCACGTCAGCAGAGAGAGCTGCTGGGACTCCATACCAATGCTTGAATATACAAGACACAGTGCAAGACATTTTTGCGCAGTGTCCTGCAAGTGTTGCTCATGCTGGAGAATGTCCTTTTGAAATTGGAGGATGCCACACGCGTCTGGGCGGGGCACATAAGCACGACTTTACCAGTTGGGACGTCTGCAAGGAGAAGCTTTGCCATTTGAAAAGGACATTGAAAGCTCACCACTAAAGAGACCTTGCCTCTCGAGTTCAGTCCTCCAAGCAGTTACATCCTTCAAGCAGAACATCTTATGTCCATGATGTCCTAGGTCTCAGCTGCAAGCTGCACATGTCGCAGGCTGATAAAGCGGCCACTTTATGGGGATTGCCGACGACGCATTCAACCTACTCCTATGCAACAACTACGCAACTGTCGCTCCTGTTTCTTACCTGTGCTGTCAGGTGGAGCAAGCCAAACACCGCTGAATTGCTTATCGCATCGACAGCCTTCGGGACACGGCCGCTAATTTGTCCTGCGGACATCTGCCGCGATGGCAGCAGCCTCCCTATCCGTCGAATTTGGCTCGGATAGGCTGCCGATCACTAGAGTCCGTCACCCTTCGCCTTCAACCCTTCGCCATCCGACCCTTATTGCGCTGTTTTTCTACTGTCTCACGTAATGAATGTGGCATTCACTCCAGTTTGGAAGGAGGCTAGAATAAGGAATACGTTGCGAAACCGCAAGTTGAGGAGTTCTTAACTAGGGGAACTCTTGTATAATTGCATAGAAAGGGAACCAGCGCAAATAGACGCAAGACAAGAACAAAGAAGGCACACACCACAACGCTGGACTTAAAACTGATTTATTGCGATGAAGAATTGCTCATTTTAAAAGAATTTCCTGCCTGCGCACACACCCTACAGACAATACACTTCGCGCACCACATGGTGACATGGCTACTATAATGATAAAAACTTGCACTCCTTCTCGGTGATAATCACAGACGGCTCACTGACGCATTTCTGCTTATTCTTTCTGATCATGAATGCCTCCAACAGCTCACGCTCACATTTAGATTTCCCCCGCCCGATAATGCTGGTAGTGTGAAAAGTAGGAGAACATTTGCAGTCCTTTACATGCAAGCCTAGATTGCTGCCTGTGCCAGTGCCCAAAGTTGTGCGATGTTGCCTCAGGCGCTCATTCAAGCATGCTCCGGTTTGGCCTATGTAGATTTTCCCGCATGACAATGGGATTGAATACACCACGCCCACTGCGCATGTGGTGAACATAGTCTGGTGTTTCGTCTTGCAAACACCAGTTCTGCGCAGGTCTGCAAAGGTTTTGGCGCACAAACCGGATAGTTTGCAAGGAGCAGAAAATGCCATAGTGACACCAAACTTCTGAGCCACTTTCTTCACACCATGTGAAGTCTTGTGGAAGTAAGGCATGACTTCCACCTTTCTTGGTTGCACTTCTACTAGCCTGGTAGCCTTTGAAGACAACTTCAGTTTTTTCCCCAAGGACTCCGCCACCGCCAGCAAAACCGAAGGGGGAAACCCTGAACGTTGTAGCCGTTCAACCTGCTCCGCCAGACTTTGCTGCATCACATGCGGGCAACTCTTATTTAAGGCATTCAAAAAACACATGTTTGCAATGCTGCGCTTCACTAACTTAGAATGGGCCGAATCATACGGCAACAGTGCCTTCTTAGACCTGGGCGCGTATTTCCAGCACACGTGTTGATTGGGCAAAAAAGTCAATTCTAAATCCAGGAACCTAATGGTCTTGTCAGAAGGAATCTCATGCGTAAAAACCAAGTTCTTAGAACATGTGCTAAAAATATTTAAAATCTGGTCTGCCACAAGAGTAAGCTGGTCAGTTTCGGGTAAGTTCGAAATTACTAAAAAATCGTCAACGTATCTAAAAACCCTTACAACACGTGTGTCGTTTAGAGAGCCTTGTAGCATCGAGTAAAATTTTGCTAAAAAAATGTTGCACAGCACAGGCGCAACACAGGAGCCAATACAGATTCCATGTTTTTGCACAACATAATCATCTTCATGCTGTGCAATATTAGAATTCAAGTACACTTTTAAAAGTTCGAGGAATGATTCTGAAGTGATGCCACACTTATTCTGGAAGGAAATTGTCCCAGATCTTTCAATAAATTCGCGCACAGCAATAAAAAGTTCGTCATGGGGCACAGAATAAAACAAGTCCACAATGTCCACCGAGAAGGCTGCATTAGCGCCGGGGAAACCGCGATTGAAGCACTCCACCAGGCTCATTGAACCCTGCACAACAAAAGGATCCGCAGGCACCAGGCCCTCGAAGGAATGCTGTAGGTAGTTCGAAACCACTTTTTGCCACGAACCTTCTTCCGTGACGATCGCCCTGAAAGGGTTATCAGGCTTATGTGTCTTTGCTGTGAAGAACACACGCAGGGCGTCTTGTTGGCATTTACGAACTTTTCTCTCAATGCTGCCCAAATTCAACCTGTTGAGAAGGCTTAAGGCCAACGCCTTGGCCTTACGTGGTTTTACTTCTGCCTTTTTGAAGTTCTTCTCTATAGCTTCGGCCGCTTTCGTCTTAAAAAGGTAAGAGGGAAGCACCACGAACCCACTTTCCTTGGCAGCTTCAAGGAGACTGAGGCCTTCTTTTGGAAGTGGGTGACCAAAGGGCGCAGATCCCTGCTTGGTTGACGTCGTCCCGTCCAGGTTCTTATGAGACAGTCAACTCCCTCTGAGACGCAACGAGCTTTCTCCTCAAAAGGGGCCTTGTCAGCCACTCTGTGAACCACTGCCAGAAGCTCGTGCTTGCGGGACCTTGGTTCAAGGGAGAACTTAGGTCCGAGCTTCAGGATGTCGTCGAATTCTGAGGGAAGAGAGGCTTCGCCCAGGTACGTGACAGCGGTACCAGTTGCTTTTTGTATCCTTTTCCTGGGCAGAAATCGCCGAAAGTCGTTGCAGTAGCCTTCAGTGAGTAGTGAAGCGAGACGAAGATGCTCTCGAAGCCTACTTGCAGCCGCCCAAGGTTGTCCGGCTTGAAGGCACATAAGTCGCATCCAGTCCCGCAAGTGCCGGACCTGCCGGTAGAGCTCCGACTTCAAGATTTTGCATACACGCTTCTAGTGTCCTGTTGGCAAAAAGTGGTTTCGAACTACCTACAGCATTCCTTCGAGGGCCTGGTGCCTGCGGATCCTTTTGTTGTGCAGGGTTCAATGAGCCTGGTGGAGTGCTTCAATCGCGGTTTCCCCGGCGCTAATGCAGCCTTCTCGGTGGACATTGTGGACTTGTTTCATTCTGTGCCCCATGACGAACTTTTTATTGCTGTGCGCGAATTTATTGAAAGATCTGGGACAATTTCCTTCCAGAATAAGTGTGGCATCACTTTAGAATCATTCCTCGAACTTTACCATCCACACCTCCCTGCTCCTGAAACCTACACCAGCGGGCCGTATCTACACCCTCCAGACGCATTGTCCCTCGAGGTTCTCGCCATTGCGCATGCCCTCCAGTCATTTGCCCTCCTTCCCTCTCTCCAAGAGTACACAGTCTATTCAGACTCACAAGCCGCTATACACAACATACAGAAACGCACCCTGACCCCTTCTCTCCAACAGGAGGTCGAAAGAGCGGTCTCCGCACTGCAGCCTTCCATCGTTTTCCTCCGCTGGGTCCCTGGGCATTCAGGGATTGACTGCAATGAGCTGGCCCATCAGCTCGCCCGCGACACACTTTTCCGGGCACCGTTGATCCCCTGGCCCAAGCCCTCGGAGGACGGTGGGAGACTCACCCTTCGCCGCACCATAAAAGAGGTCTACCTTGAGCTCCGCCTCGACAAACGCCTTTACCCTCCCCCTCATCCATCACTCACGGTGCCGGAGTCTCGCCTTCTTCGGCACATTTAGATGAATGCAGTTATCACCCCGTCCCGCCTCTTCCTCTATCGCTATCGATCGGACCCTTCCTGTCCCAACTGCCCCTGTATCTATGCGGACCTGGCCCATTGCCTCTTCTATTGCCCGGCTGCTCAGCAGTCGGGTTCCTTCCCCCCACCCTCTCTATCCATCACCACCTGGCTCGACTGGCTTGGCGCTGAAGGGGAAGAAGAACAGCGGCTTCTGGTCGCCCAGGCGGTCGAAATGCTCGGCCTATAAATTTTGGTCGAATAAAAGTATTTTACTACTACTACTACTACTACTACTCGAACTTTTAAAAGTGTACTTGAATTCTACTATTGCACAGCATGAAGATGATTATGTTGTGCAAAAACATGGAATCTGTATTGGCTCCTGTGTTGCGCCTGTGCTGTGCAACATTTTTTTAGCAAAATTTTACTCGATGCTACAAGGCTCTCTAAACGACACACGTGTTGTAAGGGTTTTTAGATACGTTGACGATTTTTTAGTAATTTTGAACTTACCCGAAACTGACCAGCTTACTCTTTTGGCAGACCAGATTTTAAATATTTTTAGCACATGTTCTAAGAACTTGGTTTTTACGCATGAGATTCCTTCTGACAAGACCATTAGGTTCCTGGATTTAGAATTGACTTTTTTGCCCAATCAACACGTGTGCTGGAAATACGCGCCCAGGTCTAATAAAGCACTGTTGCCGTATGATTCGGCCCATTCTAAGTTAGTGAAGCGCAGCATTGCAAACTTGTGTTTTTTGAATGCCTTCAAGAAGAGTTGCCCACATGTGATGCAGCAAAGTCTGGCGGAGCAGGTTGAACGGCTACAACGTTCAGGGTTTCCCCCTTCGGTTTTGCTGGCGGTGGCGGAATCCTTGGGGAAAAAACTGAAGTTGTCTTCAAAGGCTGCCAGGCTAGTAGAAGTGCAACCAAGAAAGGTGGAAGCCATGCCTTACTTCCACAAGACTTCACATGGTGTGAAGAAAGTGGCTCAGAAGTTTGGTGTCACTATGGCATTTTCTGTTCCTTGCAAACTATCTGGTTTGTGCGCCAAAACCTCTGCAGACCTGCGCAGAACTGGTGTTTGCAAGACGAAACACCAGACTATGTTCACCACATGCGCAGTGGGCGTGGTGTATTCAATCCCATTGTCATGCGGGAAAATCTACATAGGCCAAACCGGAGCATGCTTGAATGAGCGCCTGAGGCAACATCGCACAACTTTGGGCACTGGCACAGGCAGCAATCTAGGCTTGTATGTAAAGGACTGCAAATGTTCTCCTACTTTTCACAGTACCAGCATTATCGGGCGGGGGAAATCTAAACGTGAGCGTCAGCTATTGGAGGCATTCATGATCAGAAAGAATAAGCAGAAATGCGTCAGTGAGCCGTCTGTGATTATCACCGAGAAGGAGTGCAAGTTTTTATCATTATAGTAGCCATGTCACCATGTGGTGCGCGAAGTGTATTGTCTGTAGGGTGTGTGCGCAGGCAGGAAATTCTTTTAAAATGAGCAATTCTTCATCGCAATAAATCAGTTGTAAGTCCAGCGTTGTGGTGTGTGCCTTCTTTGTTCTTGTCTTGCGTCTATTTGCGCTGGTTCCCTTTCTATGCAATATGAACCAACTAGCCCAGCAGTTCGCACTCCTGAACTTGTATAATTGGGTTGTTACAGTGACGACGTTCTGCTTGTCAAAATAGAATCCTCGCCTAATAGATGCCCTTATATTGTGTGAGCTGATTGTCAGGACATGACTGAGGACATGAATGTTGATACAATGGTACAAGATTTTCCTACGCCTGGAGCTCTGCTTATCTTGGGCGAAATGCTTGGAAAATAGCTGACACTACCTTTAGTAGACAAATATACTTTGTACGATGTCGCTCTTTGGCTAAAGCTATATTTGCACTAATAATTTCCATGATCATGACATGACTCGAAGGCACTAACAGCTTCACTTTGAGCTGATTCACTGATTTGGAAGTCAGCGTCCTAACGAAACGTACGGACGCTAAAATGGCGAAAAAAATTTTTTTTAGCCCTTTCCTTTATAAACGCCGAGCTTCGCTTCTGTAAACGATTTTAAGGTCGACACCCTCCACGTCTTCTCGACAGAGGCTGTGAACACGCTCACATCATGATGTCACGTTGCCAGCACGTACAAGTAGTAGCTAGCACTGAGTCAGTTCGCAAATTATCACCTCCTGAGCATGTTTGGTACTTAGAGGGCAATATTTTTGACGCTTGAAACACATGGCCGTGAATTCTGCCCTACGCGATACGGGAGTTGATTGTATATTCTTCCTTTTAACTGCAGGAGAGCCAAGAACAGGAGGAAGGCGCTAAAGAGCACACGAAACCAGTGAGAAAATCTGTAATCTTGGGGCGTATATCTTCTGGAGCAATGGAATCTTCTGAACGTTTCGATGATCCCATTTCGGAGAGCACCGGTACAAGTAATAAAGGTAAGTTCAAAATTATCAAGGCAGCGTATGTTTAAATGACGTCACAAATCTGGAGCTTAAACCTGGGCACTCTATAAAACTACCGTTGCGCTAAACTGATACCTGGATAGTCTTGTATTTAATTTCACACAGTAAGAATTTATAGGCCCCTTAAAACCTAAAGGGGACCTGCGGCACAAAAAAAAGCATGAGGTCTATAATCATTGTATGCAGAGTAAGGCCAATTGTGACGCCTGAATGTCCAAACAGATCTCAGAAATCGTAATAATTGATGTTTTAATCTTTAGAAATGCTCGTTTCATGCCGATAGTGTGGCAACGCAGCGGCCATTTTCGACGGCGCAAATGAAGTGGCATCCAGATCGGGCGTTTCCTTTCTGACTGATTGCACGTCCAGTTTGAATCTCGTTTCTTTATAGTCATCAAATGGAACCAAAATATTTTGTATGTCTGAGTGCTGCATGCTTTTCACATGCACAAAAACTGAAAATAAGTAAAGGACACTGAAACATCCGAATAATGCTATCGGCGACACTTTCCATTCCGCATCAGTTTTTTGCGAGTGAACGCTGTTAAGACCAGATCAAGAAAGCAGCGCAAAAAAAAACGGTTGAACAGCTTCCGGAAAAATGTGTAGAGAAAGGGCGGACAGGAGACGGGCGGCAAGTTTTTGAAGGGGGGAGGGAGGCATCCTTCCAAACCTACGAAAAAAGAAACATCGCGGAGATTCCTTTGCTGAGTAAGCCCCCCCCTGCCCTGTCTACTGCGCGTGCATGGGGGATGCCGTCAAAGTCCACGGCTGTGGGCGGTTCCGGCAAAGCAACAATTACATGCAAGCTTCGGCTGTGTGTGTGCTAGGCGCGCATCTGATAGCGCCCAATCTCGGTACTGGGCGGTGAGATGGGTGAGTGAAACGCGTTTTGAATTTTCGAAAGAGAATAAGATTGATTTGCATGCTCAGATTTCGGTAGTTCTTTTTGCACTGCTCTCTGGAACGCATGATGAATTCATTTAATTAGATTAGTACGCAGTAACGAAAGCAACGCGATGCCCCTCTGAGGGCTAAGTGTAGCCGAATGCATGACAGTTGATATGCATTCCGACGAACATCTACATGTTATCAACCGATTCGGAAATCACCTCAAGACGTGAAAGTCATCAGGCGCCATCGCTATGATGTGCCTAATACAAGCTCTTTCAGCTTTATTAAGAATTTTCTTACGTTTTCATTCTTAAACGCCGAAAATTACTAATAGAAATTCACTGAAATGCCTAAATGAAGAAGCTGAGTTTTTTCTGGATGTTGTATTCTTCAACATTACCAAAACTGCGGGGATTATCGTACTAACCTCTACTGCTGTCGACACTTGCAGGTGCCGCTGCCGAAGATTTCGGCTCCCTAAGCAGCGCACTCCCCCTTGTTGACGCCATCGCACAACGCAGTCCTTTCAACGGCGATGCCCCGACCGCAACGAGGATGCCTTCGCACCTTCACGGTGGTGAAACATCCATCCCTGACAGCGCCAGGTCGGCCGAAGAAATGCGCCAGATAGAGCAGCCTACGACGTCGTCTGATGAGACTGGTCGTGAAGGCATTGTGGGACCGAATTTATTCGAAGAGCCCCGGAAAGACAAGTGCGTTATCAGTATTTCATGAAATCTGCAGGTAGCTTAATTTTTCCGAGATAATTTTCAGGCGTGATTACATGTATAACATTCTTAATCCCTATATCGTCAGTCTTCAGCAGATTGATACCGTGGCTACGGTTTTTGAAGAGAAAGCTTTTTCTTATAGGACGAATATGGGTAACAGGGCAGAGCGTGTGCAGACCTCGAGAAGACCCGGGCGCACAGTCACCATTTTATGGAACCGGCGAGAGTATAAAATGTAAGAGCCCAGTCTGGCTTCAGAATGTGCAGTTGTATTATTGCCTGAACATCAGAAGCGTTGATCTAGGCGCAGCGGTCCCGCTAGATTTCAACTTGGCCTTGTATCTTCGTGGGCTATGTCAGCGCGTGGAAAAGAACCCCTGATGGCCGGAAGGAATCTTAACCCCATAACTACAACTTCTGAGCCCACAATCAGCACTGGAACATTATCGTCAATATACATCGTAGGTTCTAGTTGGTAGAAGAAGGTGACGTATTAGCATGCGCACAAATACATCATTTGCCAATCTTCGCTCAGGGGTCCCACTGGTGGGGTCGTAACTACTAGGAAAATTTCTGCAACATGTTTTATGGATTCCACTATGATATAAAGAAAAAAGAAATGAAGATTAAAAAATATAAAAATATTGGATGTTTTTAATCGTCGTCAAATTCTTTCTGCGTTTATATCTCTTCTGTTTGCATAGATGATAACGCTTAATATCTGCCACTCTGCTACAAGCTGTTTTAGAGAACGACGTGCAGACTAGATGAAAAACGTTCTTTGGGTGGATTCTGACAAATTTTATAAAACATCTATGGCTTGCAGACAGACGAAAATAACGGCGCACATAAAAACATTGATATATTCATCGAATTCAGATGTACATAACTTTAATATATTTTATTTATTTTATACCCAAAGTTGGCCAGAACAGCAGAGCACTTAACGCGGTACTCCACTTTTCGGCCATCAATATTTCGCTTGAAAAATTTTTTTTTCCAAAAGCAATAGTGAATCGCTCCTTTCCAGTGGTTAGGCAATGATACATCAAAATTTCAAAGAAATTTAAGGTATTGACCAGCCACCCTTACGTACAACCACCATGTGTAGTTGAAGCCTGTGAGTTTAGGCAGGCAGGTAATTTCTGTAGAGGGCTTAAGGAGCGTCGGCTCAGAAAGCGGCTCGCAGAACAGAGGGGATACTTCAGAAAAATCATGCTTGTGTCTGACGTTGAGGATTAAAATGTGACCTCATAAGCTACGGAAGGAATCAAAATTGCGATCTTTGGTAAAGTGAACGCAACAAGTAGTTGCAAACTGTCCCCCTTGCGTCCGGAGGGCAAACTGTACGCCGGATGTTCTGCAAACGCTTCGGATATGAGCATTATTTTCCGATGCGTGGGTGAAACTTCTGCTGCTTACAAAAATTTTCATTTTTTAGTGATTAATGTCCAATGTGAGTAAAGTGACACATTCGAAGAAGGTAGAAAAAGTAGGCACCCTCATTTTTTTTAGTTTGTAACGATGTGTATAGTTTGCACCATTATGAGTGTTATGGAGTCTTCAGAATTGTTTGCTGTCCTTTGGAATGATTGTGAATCGGCTCTTTTTTAATTTGCACACAATGTACAGCGTCCCACCCACTGACTCGGCCCCGCCGCGGTGGCTCAGCAGTTACGGCGCTCGGCTGCTGACCCGAAAGACGCGGGTGCGGTCCCTGCCGCGGCGCCCGAATTTCGATGAAGGCAAAATTCTAGAGGCCCGTGTACTGTGCGATGTCGGTGCACGTTGAGAGCCTCGGGTGGTCGACAATTCCGGAGCCTTTCACTACGGCGTCCCTCATAGCCTGAGTCGCCCAATGAACCAACAAACCAAACCACCGATTGACTCGCAACTTTTTGAGAGCTACTAAAGAGGAGAGAAGACAGTGCTTTGACCGTAACTGTTAGACGCAGAAATTTCAGTATGAAGTCTACAAATAGCCTTTCAAGCACTAAACGTCCTTCAAAGGCTTTCGCGACTGCGATTCCGCTCTTTAAAATGTTGGAAAAATTTTGCATCGCCGGGGGTCATTATGTATACTATAGTATGTGGATCGTAAATGAGGGGCGTAAGTATCTTGATGGCGTCTTTTTTATTGCAGCATTCAACAAAGGGTAGGTTTGCCCGACGGTGAAGACATGTCAAAGCTGTCGCGCTTCTTGTCGTTCTGGCAGGAAGGTCACGCGATTTTGAAAAGAGTGAATAATCTCCTGCGTACCAGCCTCACAAGCCCAGTGCCATCAATCTCCGCGCCAAGCCCTGTGACGTCGCCAGGCGCTGCGGCCGGCGTCCCACAAGTTCAGTCCGCAACATCAGTGCATGCGCCAGGGCCGTCATCCGCTCCGGAGGCTCCTTCAGCAAAAGCATCAACCGCAGGGTTAGTGCGAGCTCTTCATGTTTGTAAACGAGTTTTAACGCGATTCTCCATATATCGCTAGCATTCGGTACACGTACAGAAAGCTTGTTTCATTTTGACGGTCTCTATTAAGTTGAAATCAGTCCCTGTTACAGTTAGTAGTAGTCTTGCTGTTTCTGCTGTCCGTTTTTCTTTCCAGGAGTTCGCAGTGAATGCTTAGCTGGGTCTGTATTGACTGGTTATGTGCGTGCAGCTTATGAATGCATGTATATGCGTGCTGACTGTGCTATTAAGTTTTTAGCTGTACAGGATGGCTTCTACATCTTCATGATGAAATCTTCTAAGACTAGCACCAGCTTTGGAGCTTTAGTGCAAAGTCGTTCACCTGTTAGTGCGAAGGACTTTCGACCGAATCATCAATATGGCGGCCGCATGGCGCCGGAGTGCAAAATACACCAATCGTTCTGTTGGGTTGGACGTCAATGCTCGCTAAATATCTCCAGGTCGTCTTAAGTAGTCTGCAACCGTTCACTGCGGCCCGTGTGAGAGGAGTTAGAGAAAAATTGAGCTTCGGAGGAAATACGAAGACAGTATCTCAGGATAATAGCTAAAGAAAGTATTCTTTTTCTCTTTTCTTAAGACGCCGCGCCAGGACACATATCTAAACACTCAATGCAAAGCTTACACAAGCACAGTAGGCACTCCCGCAAGGGCACCTTGTGTAACGAGGTGTTGGTGCTTGGCGCCACCACGGACCCTTAGCCCCCATACCGAAGCTGTCATCTGTACTGTGGCGATAGGTTGAAAGGTGGAGGGAAGAAACCTTGAACGGTGGCGGTCGAGGAAGTGGTCAATCCTCTGCCGATGGGCTCCTCGTCTCTCTACGAGGCGGGGAGTCCCGGGACCTTCCTCTGTGTATAAGGGTGAATCAGAGGCGACAAAGTATTGGGAACCCTTAGCCAATACATGCCGTATGAAAAAATTTGCAAACAAACCTGATCGGCCCCCAGAAAGGGGTCGCACCGATGCGAAAAAATTGATGCCACAAAAACCAGAAACGTTTCCGAAGTTTTTCATGGTTCACTCAAATGCAGATGAACCTGTAGCAAACTTGTCTGCATTTGTGATCGCCAACACTCTAAAGAACTGTGTAGGCAGAAACTACAAAGCAAAAAAGCAGCGAACCGGAGATCTCCTTGTAGAAATAAACACAAAAGAACCGAGCCCCAAACGGATGTCATTACAGAATCTTGGAGAAATGAGTGTACAGGTAACCCCGAACCGCACCCTGAACCACTCAAAGGGCGTCATATCTGAATATGAACTCCTACAGAGTACCGATGCGGAAATGGAAGAGCTAGCCGAACAAGGAGTAATAGCAGCCCGACGAATAACCATCCGGAGAAACAATGCTGAAATCAAGCCAAACACATCGTCCTAACTTTCAATAGCACAACTCTCCCTTATTCCATCCACGCCGCATACCTCCATTGTAAAATCCGCCCATACATATCGAATCCGAGACGATGTTTCAAGTGCCAGCGCTTTGGACACAGCATGGCGGCTTGCCGATGTAAACCCACTTTTGTCACATGCGCATAATACGCACATACAGAGGAAAGATGCGAACGTACACCAAAATGCATCAACTGCAATGGCGCACATGGCGCGTACTCCAGGTCGTGCCCAGTCTGGAAAACAGAAAAACAAATCATAACTTTGAAGACCACAGAAAACCTGTCCTGCCTTCAGGCAATAAAACGCGTCTCTTTCCAACCGAAAGGGAGATACTCCGAAGCGGTGACGCGGGGACCGCCGCCGCCTTCGGTTTCTGTCGGCACACAGGTCGATCCGAAGGACCTGGCGTCGACAACCAAGTCCCCACCACTGAAGTCAGTGACACAGTCCACAGGGCTGAAAATTTCGCGGGAAGACCACGCGATCCTCGCCGTAGGCCCTCAGATGCCACTTTCAGCAGCGGCATCCTCGGAGACAGACACCCAGAACAGCTCTGCTGAACTGGACCTGTCGCCCCACCCCTCTAAGAAGGCAACTGCTGGCCCAAGAGACTCTGCCGCTGGAGCAGGGCCTGGTTCAGCGGTGCCAGCAAAAAAGACGAATGCGAAGGCCACGGGCCATCGCAACCAAGAAGCATCCTCCACGTCCACCGTGGAGGAGATGGATGACAGCGAAGGTCCGCTGACATCTAAAACACACGCATCCGCGGAGAATCCGCGGAAAACCGGCGCCACGAAAGTGGCGAAGGATACAACTCCTAGTTCGCCACCGCTGCAGCGGCGGCGAGGCTCCCTAGAGAAAAAAGGGAAACCACGAATCACTGCTCCTGAGAGTAAGTAACTTTCCCCAACCCCCAACTTATCACAATGGCGTATCTAATACAATGGAACTGTAGAGGTCTACACAGAAACTACACAGACATAACCGATATGCTCAAAACAATGGCACCTACAGCTGTGTGCCTGCAAGAAACGAACCTTGGGCCACAGCACACAAACATCTTAAAAAAATATATTTTCCGGAAAGACCGAGTACAAGCTAGCCGACTCTCAGGAGGCGTCGCTATCATTACGCAAAGCGATGTCCCTACAAGAGAGATAGCATTAAAGACAAACTTAGAAGCGGTCGCAGTAAACATTATTAGCCATAAAACGATAACAATGTGCTCTGTGTACATACCACCACACAACACAATAGCCATGCGTGACCTAGAAGAACTTCTGGAACAGTTGCCTGAGCCGTATGTGATAACTGGGGATTTTAACGCACACTCCTTATTCTGGGGAAGTGAGCATACTGATTCCAGAGGTCAGCTCATCGACGATTTTATTCTTTCGAATAACATATGTTTAATGAATACGAGAAAAGCCACGTACTGTTGCCCCAGCTCTGGAAAAATGACCTGCCTCGATTTAGCGTTTGCATCACCATCGGTTTTTAATGATTTTATTTGGGATGTTTTAGACGACCTTCTAGGAAGTGATCACTTACCTACGGTTTTAAAGCTAACATCAGCTACAGTCATCCTCCCTACGAAGCCTCGGCGATGGAAAATTCACCTCGCCGATTGGGCACTTTTCAGAACGAAGGCCACATTAGAAAAAGAATATGCCGAAACTTTTACTATAGAAGAAATAAATGAAAAATTTGTCACATGCTTAATATCTGCAGCAATAAAAGCAATCCCACAAACGTCTGAAATTGCACGAAAAACACAAAGTTTGGTGGTCAAATGAATTCTCATTGGCTAAAAAAACAGCAAAACAAGGCTTGGGGCAACCTTCTCAGATATCCCACTGCAGAAAACCTGCTCATCTTCAAAAGGGCTAGCACGATACACTAGACGCAACGCAGAAAGGTCATCATGGCAACAGTACATATCCTCCATAAACAGCTCAATATCATCAAAGAAAATGTGGGAGCAGGTGCAGAAATTCACAGGAAATTTTACTCCATTCACATTTCCAATGTTAACAACACCCGGTACTCAAACAACATGAGAAGAGCAGGCCAACATATTGGGTGAGCATTTTTCCACAGTTTCAAGCTCATCCAACTACACACTAACATTTAAAAAGCACAAAACAATAGTAGAAAAACAAAAACTTCCCTTTGGAACATGCATACACGAAGACTACAATCTGCTTATTACAATGCAGGAACTAAAGACAGTACTAACATCCGGTAAAATGACAGCACCAGGCCCAGACAATATACATTATGCCATGCTTGCTCACCTCTCTGAAACTGCCATAGAGGCTCTCCTAAAATTTTTCAATAAAATATGGATGAGTGGAGAAATCCCCCAAGCATGGAAAGAAGCAATCATAGAACCCTTCCTAAAACCTGGCAAACCAACTAGTCCCACCAGTTACAGGCCAACAGCACTCACTAGCTGTATAGCAAAATCATTCGAAAGCATACTAAACATCAGACTAACCTTCATACTTCAGTCCCAGCAGCTTTTAGATATACATCAGTGCGGTTTTAAAAAGACATGTTCCACAACCGATCACCTCGTTCGCTTTGAGAACACAGTTCGTGAAGCGTTCATCCACAACCAACACTGTACCGGGGTCTTCTTCGACCTGGAGAAGGCTTACGATACCACGTGGAGTTTCGGTATCCTCCGTGACCTAGCGGACCTAGGTATCCGCGGCAGGATGCTGGGCTGTTTGAGCGACTTCCTAAGCAACCGTACATTCAGAGTCCGCCTAGGTGCAACCTTCTCCAACACTTTTATTCAAGAAACTGGCGTGCCCCAGGGGGGCATCCTCAGCACGACCTTATTCATCATCAAAATGAACTCCATAGGAAAAGTAAACCCAAAATCCATAATGTACTCAGTTTACGTAAACGACCTCCAAATAGCATGCACGTCTTCCAGCATACCTGCCTGTGAGCGACAGATACAAATAACAATAAACTGGCTACATGGGCAGATAGAAACGGATTTAGATCTTCCCCTCAGAAAACAGTAGCGGTTCTGTTCTCTTTGAGACGAGGCCTACAGGCCGACCCCACACTATATCTAAACCAAACCCCATTACCTGTCAAACAAGAGTATAAATTTCTAGGGGTAACTTTCGATAAAAAGCTCAGTTTCTTGCCACATATAAACAGCCTAAAGAAAAAAGCTTCCCAGGCCCTCAATGTACAGAAACTACTGTCAAGAAAACGATGGGGGTCTGATAGGGCATGCCTGTTACATATATACCGTTCTCTGGTTCGCTCTAAGTTAGACTATGGGTTCATAGTATATGGCTCAGCAAGACCATCCTACATAAAACGACTGGATCCTATCCACAATCTTGGTTTAAGGTTGTCTTCCGGTGCTTACAGAACTTCACCAATAGCAAGTCTGTATGTGGAAACGAATGAACTTTCCTTAGAAGATCGAAGAACTGCACTAACTTGTACATACATCCTCAAAATCCTTTCTCAGCCCAAACATATCTGTTACCCAATTGTGACGAAATGCCCATCCCGAATACTCTTCAAGAACAAGCCTCACGCAATTAAGCCGTTGCTCTTGCGCTTCGAAGAAAAATGCCAAGCTCTGAACATACTAAACGAAAATAAAAATATTGCCCCAAGACACGAAGCGCTACCGCCATGGTACTCTCCCCACAGTGTGTGACGTCACCCTAACACGCCTCAGTAAAACCTGTACGCCACACAACCATATAATACAAGAATATCTAGCACTACAAGAAAAATACAGAAATTACACTGCATTTTATACTGACGGGTCAAAAACTCATGCTCATGTAGGAAGCGCAGTAATACAACGAAAAAATGAAAATGCAGTACGACTGCCCTCATGTGCTACAGTTCTTACCGCGGAGTGTTATGCTATTAATGTTGCGGTGCAGAAAATAACAAATGAAAACATCAAAAACAGAATCATTTATGCAGATTCACTGAGCGTCTTTACAGCATTAAACTCCAAAAATGCCACGGAGCCAATGATCGGAAGCATCATACACAACATAGTAAAGATCACAACACAAAAACATGTTATAAAATTATGCTGGATTCCCAGTCACGTTGGCATTAGGGATAATGAGAGAGCCGACATGTGTGCTGCACAAGCCAGAACCATGGAAATAAAACATGCGAATTTTCCTCCTAGGGTTTACATGAAGTTAGTGCATAGCAGACTAAGAGCCAAGTGGCAAGCTTCTTGGTATAATGAAGGACACGATAAGCTGCATACCATAAAGCCCATTTTAAAAGAATGGAAATCATGCCGCCATAAAGAGCGTTTTATCGAAGTAATTTTTTGTCGTTTACGCATAGGTCACACACACATCACCCATACCTTCTTATTAACAAAAAAAGACAAACCTCTGTGTGAAATGTGTGGTAAGGAGCTCACAGTAAATCACATTTTAATTTCTTGTTCGCATCTCGAAGAACTTAGAAAAAATTTTTTTACGGTATTTTACAATGAACACATTCCATTTCATACCGCATTGCTTTTAGGCGAGCAAACACTTGTCGAGTTTTCACTTGTTCGTAAGTTTCTAAAGAAAGCCAATGTTTTAAATCTATTATAATGTAACCTCTGTACACTTGATATAACATCATCTAACCTTGTGTTTGGCGCATGATAGCCATAGTTGCTTATACAATACAATAATACAATACATCTTTATTTTCCAGAAGATAACTAGATGCGCCATAAAACCCCATATAACTAATTAACTAACTGTAGGCACTTTCCGACCTGGCATTTTCAGCTGATTTAATTAATAAATTTAAAACGGAGCCAAATACATCGTTTTTAGGCGTACAGGGAGGCACCTATTATGAAGAGATGTAACCAGGGTTCCTGCAAGGGCATCTGGTGACGGTGCAATCGCAATAAATTTAGGTGCACCAGTCACACTGTATAACCTCGACAGATAGGCCAATTACAAGCCGTGAGGCTAGTGTGTGTTGCATCGGTTTCAGAAGCACGCTGCAGCCCGAGAACTAAGCACAGAAAGACACGAAGGCAAACAAACGCTGACGGAAAGGATTATGAAAAAGTGCCCGTTGAACTGGAAATATGCTTGAATACATCGAGCTGTTAACGCCTGTTTATTTTCCCTGTCTTTCTATGCCCTGTCCTCGCGCTGCCGCGTGCAGCTGGAAATGAAATAGGTCGTTCCCCGCAGTGAAATGAACGCTGACAACACAGCAATATATCGCTTAACTCAAGCGAGCAGCTAAGCGAAGCCGAGGGCAATCACAAGCATCCACGCCTTCGAGTGTGTCGCCTACATCATTTTAGCTTAGGACGAGGACAATTATCAGTATAACAGCTTTTTAGCGTTTACAATGTAATTAAATGTTCACCTATTAAGTCCCGCGTTTCAATAGAACAACACTATAAGGGACTCTAAAAGGACATCTAATAAAGTTGCGGTATGCCTGGATGTCAAAGCACGACGTTTCAGGAATACGTCAAACAAGATTTTGTTTAGTGCGCTTTCTACAAGCTGAGTTATCTGTAGTCAAAATTTGAATTTCAGCATCTTAGCACAATTCCCTCTCCTCTCGTCACTTTTTCAACGCTGGGAGATCGGCGCTCCTCCGCCGGCTTAAACTCTGGGGGCAGAGCTTGCTGTCCCGTCGGATCTACTCGGCTTATTGGCTGCGGCTTATGTTTGAAAGAGTAACCAATAGCCGTCTCTCAAATTGTATACGCAGATGCGAGCGTGGAATGAGTGCCAGCATGAAAAAGTAGGCGGAAAGGGCTCGCCAACTTTCGGTCATGATCGTGGGTTTTCTGCTGCTGGTAGCAGTGTATTACTTGCCTCGGATGTTCGTGACAACCCAAAGCAGTGATTTAGCGAGTTCATGTGCTCTCCTCGGAAGGTGTTTCAGAGCCCCTTTGACATGGAGCGCTGAATATTTGTAATCTGAGTTATTCAATCAACGGTTCCGTTCTAGAGAGAGAAATGGACGGAAAGGCAGGGAGGTTAACCCAGCGATGCCCAGTAAGCTAGCTACCCTACACTTTGGGAGGGGAACACAATGCACACAGTGAGCTAAAGACTTAACCGGGTCCTGGTTTTCACGCACGACCTCATCTTTTATTCAGCCTTCCTGGACCCCTGAAGAGCCGTGCTGCTAGCGAAGGTGACAGCACTACTGCCAACCAGGGCCAACCAACGGTTTCACCTAAGAAAGAGGAAACAGCGCCGCCTGCGCCTGAACCCGCCTCCGACGATGCAGTGTTCAAACGCCCATTTCCTGTGCCTCCCTTCTCGTCTAGTACACGCCGCCGCCGAACTTCAACCTCTGCGTCTTCGCTGCAACGCTCTCCACAAAAGCGAAGTTTGTCAGGGGAGGAAGAAGCCGTGCCAATTCCGGTAAGGAAGAACTGTGGAGATTTGTTGCTGGGGTCTTTGAAAGCTGTCGGTTTAATGGCAATCTTTTAGTCGATATGGCGGGCCTTGTTTTTTTTTTTCAGAGAGAAGGAAGATGATTTATCGCGGGCACTCATTATACGCTTTCCTCTCTTCGCCCTTTGACTGACCTCGCTAATTAGGGGTGCACAAACACTATGCTTTAGTCAGTAATTGCTGCTTATCGTTTCTTACCATCTCCTCACCCCTGGCTGTGTACTCCTTGCATAAACAAAATGTAATAAGTCAGAAAAGTTATCTGGGCCTTTTTTTTCCTCATTTGTGCAAAGCCTGCTGGATTTAGTTACGCTTCCAACTTTGATGGCGTCACTATAAGAAGACAGTGGTCACTGCTTAATTCAACGCCTCGTGCTTCTCTCGTTTTACTTTGTGCCGTAATTACGCACTAGTTCGTATACACCAGCTTTTAAAAAAGACCTGCAAATAGAGCAAATATTTGCATGCGAGACATTGCCGGTGCACACGAAACCAAGCCACCGAAATTCTGATCGGGCTATTTCAAAGGGGTTTGATCTGCTTGAAGGCGCTAGGGAGACAAGTTCAGTTGACGGGGGTAGAGCTCCCTATGAGCAAGAGTTATTTAAATTTCAGGTTTGTCTTTCTCTTTGTTTAAGGTGTTTGTTTTTTTTCTTTAATATATCCCCGTTGAATTTTTAAATGTCAATTTCTCCCTGTGCGTTTTCGCCGATTACTAAGTATTTGTATTTATCTGTTTGTTTCGTTTTTGTTGCTGTTAATATTGTATGTTTGATGTAACCCCACTCCCCTCTGTAATGTCCTCGGGGTCTCAAGGTAAAATGAATAAATAACCCGCGAAATTACTTCTCCGGACACAATATTACGTCCCTGGTTAGAATACCAGGAGTAGGTCCTGAGCTCGATCTTTCCTTTAACGAATAAGCCTGAACCATATGCACAGAGTGGCAGTTGAACCATCATACGCAGCGCTATGATGGTACTACTGCCTCTCTGTGCTCAATTAGTCAATGTAAGAATAAGTGGTTCCGGATGCAGTTCATTTCACACTGCTTTATTTTCAACTACTTCAACAGGGAGCCATGTTTCCGTTAGGTAGTGTAGGGACTGGGAGTCCGAGCCAGGAAACGGTCGAGGCGACGGTGAGTCAAATGTCTTCTATGTACATTATGTACAAGGGCTTTTATATGATACAATGGCCATGAGCACCACGGGCTAGCACAAAGAAGGGCGGCCCCGGCGGCGAGCTTAGCTCCGGCGTGATGGCTCTTCTGCTGCCCTTCTGCCGCTCGGGTTCAGCGCGGCTCCGTTTCGTTCAAATCCTCCAGTCAGGCCACGGCACTGGCCACCGTTCAAATTAGACGAATGGTATTGAGGCGCCCGGCCGTTGAAGGCTTGCCGACAGGAACGGCCGGCCGGCGATGCGCCGCAGGTGTTCGAGCCGACGGAGAGGAGGGGTAGCAGGAAGGGTCCGCGCCGGGCCGGGCGCCGGCGAGGCGAGATAATTCGCGCTTCAAGCTGCGACATGTCCGAGAGAGTCTCGGCCTGCTTTGAGCGACGGCGGGCGCGCAGCGCTGGTTTCCAGAGAGGCCAGCCAGCGAAATGTCGGCGCCGGCACAACAAAAGCTACAAATGAACGTTAAGGCGTACATTTTTACAGTATATTGAGGCAGCGTAACTGAGATAACGCAAAGTATTCCATGCAATATGACTCACGAGACCCCAGCGCCACTGACGAGCCTTACTTCAGCTGTTTTATTTTTTTGCCACAGGCGCAATGTACGAGGCGGTGTGAACAGGCTTCAAAATCACCGCCTTGCGCTTCTAACTCAAGCTACTTCTGGGCCGGCTTGTACGAAACAAATAAGACCGGCTTATTTCCAGTCTAATCTTATTCGCGGTCTGAAAGCTCTCTCGATTTTGAGAAAAGAAAATGCGCATTGATGGTTCACTTTGTCGTTGAGTGCCTCAAGTGCGCACGACGCCGACTAAAACATTGAGTTACCGAACTTTCAGTCGGAATTCGTGGTGCATTTGAGGTGTCCACTGACAAAATGAACCAGCTATGCGCCTTTCTTTTCTTCAAAACCGAGAGAGCTTTTAGACCGCGAATAAAATTAGACTGGAAATAAGCCGGTCTTATTTGTTTCGTGCAAGCCGGCCCTGGTATTGCATCTCATACGAAAAAAAAATGATGGCGTCCTGAAGAACTGTCTGTGCAAACATTACCTCGGGAACGGCAACGTTGGTCTCGCAAGCCCCGACATGTAGCTGTCGTATAAGAATGACTTAGTGTGGTAACACAACTAGGCACTTTTTCCGATTCAGGAAAGTATACGCACCTGAAGCCGGCTTTGGGGCAGGCTGCCCACCTGCCCAGCGGCTTGTGAGCAGCCCGCCAGGTTTGTACATCTGCCAGGTTTTCACATGGGCCAGGGGCACACCTCAATGAAAGACTTCAATGTGAAACGCCTTATGTTAAAGGCGTCTAGGGTGAAGGCCTTTATGATAAATGCCTTGCTAGTATATGCCTTTCGGCACGAGGCCCTTAGGTAGGACGTCAGACAAAAGGGCTTTAGATTAAATGCCTTTATCAAGAAAGGACCTTAAGTTCCCACCGTAACTAGTGTTACTGCACGATACTCCGTGCTATGCTAAACTGTCTGACAATTATTACTTCATTGCGATAGCGTTAAGAATCCGCTGTCACAGAAAAAGAGGCGTCGTCATCGTTGGCCGTTAGCGAGAACACGAAAAATCCCAAGGGAAGCTACCGAGGTGGCAAGAGGTCGTCTGCCACCGAATTGTGAGCAAGCTGTCCACCGTGGCAGGCGGTAGCTAAATTAATTATTGCTATAGAATTTGCTAGGGAAGAGCAACCAGGCTCTCACAAACTAAATAATCTCAAGTATGACTGCCATGTCATGCCTCTAACCCGAAAGAGTTCCTATGACAGCTATCGATGATCGCATCCTTAGCAGGTCACAGGAAATAGGCATTTCTTCGAACGCTGTCCGTTAACTGGACCAAAGCTCATCGTTTGCCGTGTGTTCCAGATGCCGCATTTGGTGCAGCTTAGACGAGCGTAGTTGAAGTCGGGTGCTTCTGGTAGCGAGCAAAAGCATTAAGGCTCTAGAATCGAAAGCGTAGGTGGTGGTGGTGGTGAAAAACTTTAATCAAAGAGAGCTTGAGGGTTAAAAAAAAAAAGCCTGCTGCATGGTCGGTATCCTTAGTCCGGGACACCGCATGACGAGGCCCCGTCTCGCGCCCGCTTGACCAGAGCCCTTTGGGACTCCAGTGTGGAGCAGTTGAGGAGGGCAGTCTCCCATGCCTCTCGGGTAGGGGTGGGGGAGGGGGGAAGGTGAGGATTCTGAGTACATGCCCACACCATGTGAAAGATATCGCAGATCTCTCCACAGTGCGGGCAGCGCCCATCTGTGTTCGGATCGAAGTGTTTTACTATTGCAGGACAGAGAAGGGTTCCTGTCTGCAGGCGCCGCAGAGTTCGCTCCTCCGCCTTACTCAACCCCTTGGCAGGTGCCGGGTAGAGACGGTGGCTGTCGCAATAATAAATTAGGATTTCGCGGAACCGCAGAAGCGGTTTATGAGCTTCTGAGCCATGAGAGCTAGGATGAGGAGCCCGGTGTGTGAGCGCTCGGGCGGCCGCATCAGCGGCCTCATTGCCTCGTAGACCCTGGTGGCCAGGAGCCCAGATCACTTTTGTGCGAGTTGGATCGGCGAGAGCGCGTCTTAGAATTTGCGAGGCAAGAGGTGATATTTCGCCTGCAAGATAATGTTCACAGGCCCGGCGAGAGTCTGTGATAACCGTTTTCGATTTTGGATCGGCGGCAGCGAGAGCTATTGCGACTTCCTCCGCTCGTGTTGAATTTGGGGCCCGAAAAGATAGCCCATCGACATTCATTTCCCGCTGGACTACGGCAGCCGTGAAGAATCCCGCGGGCGACGGCCCTGTGATGTCAACGTAATAGACGCCCTCTTTATAGCCATATTGCCTCTTAAGCGTGCGAACCCGCGCTTGTCGTCTGCCTTCATGTGAAGCCAAGTCCATGTTACGCGGGAGCGGAGCGACCAAGAGCATGTGGCGCCACAGCACCGGGATGTTCTCCGTCCCCTCTGGTATGCATGTGTGTTGGATGTGTAAGCGGTTTAGCAGGCGGCGCCCAGGCACCGTCTGCGATAGCCGCGTATATTGGTTCACGAGGTGGGCCTCCCGCAACTCCTGATAGGAGTTTACCACTCCCAACGCCTTCAGTTTGGCGTTGGAGGTAGCCACCGGGAGGTCCAGTGCTCGCTTTGTTGCCTTCCTGATGATGGCGTCAATGCGCTCGTCTTGTTGTTTGGTGGTGCGTAGGTACGGCACGGCGTAGAGGATCCGGCTGGTCACGAAGGCATAGGCGAGCCGTAGCGCGTCCCTGCCCCGCAGACCACCCCGCTTGTTGGAAACACGGCGGATCATGCGCCCTACCTGTTCACCTATGCTCTTGAGTTTCGCTATAGTAGAGTCCGGCCTAAGTTTGTTATTGATGAACAGACCCAGGATCCGGAGCTCCGCCACTTCTCTGATGGGACCGCCCGACAGAGATATGTGTAGAGAGGTGTTGTCCTTGTGGTTTGTCCTGACGTGTAGAAGCTCTGATTTGGCGGGAGCACATTGGAGACCACAGTCGGCAGCATATGCTTCGACTATGGAGGCGGCCTGCTGAAGGCGGTCCTCCATCTCCCCAAGGCTCCCCTCGGTGGTCCAGATTGTAATGTCGTCTGCGTAGAGTGCGTGTGTTATGCCATCCACCTGAGCCAGTCGGCCGGGCAGGTGCATCATGGCGATGTTGAAAAGGAGCGGTGATAACACCGCCCCCTGTGGTGTACCTCGTGTACCCATAGAGTACGGGCCGTATTCCTCGTCCTCGATCCGGAGGAGTGCCTGACGCGCAGAGAGGAAGTCTCTGACATAGGCGAAGACCTTCGCCCCGCAGTTAGTGGTGTTCAAGTTAGAGAGTATGGTGCCATGTTTAACATTGTCAAACGCCCCCTTAAGATCGAGGGCGAGAATGGCCTTGTCGTTTTGTTGCATGGCTGTGGGTCGTATTATGTCCCTGTGTAGTTGGAGTAGGACATCCTGTGCAGACATGTGCGGGCGGAACCCGAACATAGTGTCTGCAAAGAGGCCCTTACCCTCCATGTATGGAGAGAGGCGATCGCGAACCATCGTCTCCATGAGCTTTCCCACACACGAGGTTAATGAGATGGGTCTCAAGTTGTGCGTAGTCACGGCTTTACCTGCTTTGGGGATGAACGTTACAAGCGATGTTTTCCATTCGAGTGGGAGCGGACACCCATCCCAGATCTGATTTATGTATTGTAGCAAATGGAGGTATGCAGAGTCGGAGAGGTTCGCCAACAGTTTCACTGTTATGCGATCCCGACCCGGTGCCCCACCTCGGCGCATTTTAGCCAGGGCCGCCTTAAGGTCATGCAACTCAAAAGGGGCGTCTAAATCCTGATTTGGCTTGCCGGAGTACGTGTACTCGGGCCCAACCGGGTCATTTGTGCGGCAGAGATACCTGTCGCACAAAGTGTCCGCAAGTTGCGCCGTCGTACCTTGGTACCCGTGCAGAGCCCGCCGGAGCTGTTTTTGCGTCTCCCCTTTCGTTTGAGAAGGGTCGATGAGGCTGCGCAAGAGACGCCAAGCCCCCTTCGAGCTCATCTGACGCGCTGCCGAGTTGCAGCGTTCTATCCAATTGGTGTCTGTGAGCTGGGCGGCATATGCCGCAGCCTGCTCCGTAAGTTGTGTAATACGAGCTCTAAGCTTACGATTCGTCTTGTGTTTCTTCCATCGTTTTGTTAAGCTCCGGCGCGCCTCCCACAGATGCAGGAGGTGATTGTCCACTGCGGGGATCTCGTCGGTAGTGTGAAGTGTTTGCGTGTGTTGTTTCTGTATGTTGGTGACCTGTGTTGCCCACTCCGCATAGCCGTCGGAGAATAGTACCGGAGGGACGTCCTGAGTTCGAAATTGGTGCCAATTGGTTATTTTCGCCTGGCCCCATTTTTTACGGGCTGCCTTCGCCAAAAGCGTGATGCGGAGAAGGCAGTGGTCGCTGCCCAGGGTATCCCCCAGGTTCTCCCATGTGGCGTTTGTAGTGTTCCTAACCAGAGATAAGTCAGGACACGTGTCACGGGTGACCGAGTTGCCCACACGTGTGGGGCAAGACGGATCCGTGAGCAACGTAAGACGAACGGTGGAGATGAGCTCCGCCAGCTTGCGTCCCCTGGATTTCTCGAAGTGATAGCCCCAGTGTAGACTGGGTGCGTTGAAATCCCCAATGATCACCAGGGGTTCATTGTCAGCCGATTCGAGAGCACGATAGAAAATTTCGCTGAAAGTAACACGCGGCTTATGCGGGGCCAATACACATTAAGCACATGTATTGACGGGTCGCGGCGCTTGAGAGGCTGAACCCTCACCATGGTGTATTCCTGCTCAGTGTCCAGATCAAGATCGACCTGAATCGCTGTGTATGCTTTATGCACCAGGATGCAGGTAGAGGGGCCCCCCTGAAACGAGCTATACGACAGCGTAGGATGTCACTTTGTTCACACGGAAGGTGTCATGCACTCATTGAAAGCGCTTCCTCAGCACATGGTGGTGCAAGTGCGACAGCTTTCTTGGGTGTCATAACCCTCATCTTAGATTTCTTTACAAGTGCAGCTTTCAAGGTTGTATCTCACGATGTAAAGTTGAAATATCTCACGTCTTTGTAAGATACAAGGGAGCCAGTGTTTCCTTCATCTGCAATTTTATATCGCATTTCAGAAAGCGCCAGATGCGACGATGGAGAAGCTGGGCAGTTTCTCGGCGCTGCTGCACAACGAGCACCCATCTCTGTTCCCGAAACCTTATAGTGCCCTCCGCTCCATATTGAGCATTGGCCGCACCATTGATCAGGGCAGTAAGGAGGACCTGGATTCCCTTTGCACCCACGCAGTGTACAATGCTTGCTGGCTTCTCAGGCATGAAGACGCCCTGAACGAAATTTTGGTGTTGCACAAACTTGAGATCGTCGAGCTGCATCGTAACACTTACACGCTGCGGCGTCTGGTACACGACACGACACCGGAAGACATCCCCAACCCACGTGAGCAGCGATTTTGTCCACACAACCTTCCGCGCTCTGATACCATCCCAAAAGTGAAAATCACTGCCGCTCTTCCTCATTATATGTGAGCACTCCGTCAGTAATGATTTGCCTTGCAGCTCAAGGACAGTTACGATGGTCAAGAAGTAATAATGACCGTTTGACGGAAACTGTCCTTCGTCTTAGTAGGCTGTACATCGCTTGCCCCGTGCTTCCTCTCTTGCTGTGCTTCTGAAACATTTATAGCGAGCCGCCGCGGGAGCTAAGTAGTTATGGTGCTCTGCTGCTGACCCAAAAGACGCGGGTTCGATCCCGGCCGCGGCGGCTGGAATTTCTTTGGAGGAGAAATTCTAGAGGCCCGTGTACTGTGCGATGTCAGAGCACGTTAAAGAGCCCCAGGTGGTTGAAATTTCCGGAGCCCTCCACTAGGCGTCTCTCATTGCCTTAGTCGCTTTGGGACGTTAAACCCCATAAACCAAATCATTTATGGCGAAAATGCGGCCCTGCCAAAGCCCTTAATGAAGTGGGTACTCACAAACTGCAGTGATTTAGTTTTTGCTGTCAGTCTCTCCACAGAAACATCTATCACATTAGTTGCAGTTCATCGCTAACTGGCCTAACTATTCTCGGTGTAGTTTGAAACCTTCCCACAGAAGCATGAACGTAGCCTCTCACTCGGCGGCCACGAAAAGAAGCAAATTTATGCGTTATGCATTTAGCCTGATCTACACACTGTTTCCCACTTTACTAGCTCGCTGGGAGCCATGCAGACTGCGATTCCGGCGAAATTGAATCCCACAATCTGCCGCACGAAGCGAAGTAGATTTCAATCACCAGTTGGCTGACGTTGTACACTCGTTACACATTTTAAGATATAATACTGCAAGTCAAAATTGCGGGCCATATTAACGGCAATCTATGCTCCGCTTGCCTTCTCTTTGAGTATATTCCAAGAGAAGGCAATCGTAGCGCAGAAGTTAGATTAAGAAGATTAAGATTATGAAAGATTAAGAAGTTCGCATTGATACGGTGGCCGCAACTTGCAAAGGACAGGGTTAATTGGAAAGAAATGGGAGAGGCCTTCACCAGGCAGTGGGCGTAGTCAGGCTGATGATGATGATTGATGAACAAAGGGAAGGGAAGAGATTGTTGTAGCTACAACCTTCGAACCAGCCGTCGAATGCAGCCTTAAAACAGCTATCATCGTTACTTCGTTTAGAAATTACATGGAGCGTGCTAAGTTCGTTAATGCCGAACTAAATGCTGCGTTGGCAAACAGGAACCTCCTTCAATAACGAAAATTTGGGTGGACGTTTTCGCTATGTATTTATCTTTATTTCTTTAAAAAGTTGCCAGGACATATCATGCGTATTTCGTTATTCCTTGCCACACTTGGCTGTTTACGTTAATACCGAATAGACATACTGACCTCAGACAGCATTTGAACTAAATGCTTTCACTGGTTTCAAATACAAAAGCCAGTTTGGCGAAAATGTAGCGATAGCTTCTTCTGCATAAATGGCGATCATGGCATTTTAGCCGAAAAATATCAACACTGTGGAGTGAATTGAATAGATTGCAGACCACCATTCACTTAATCATATATGCATACCCTCGTTTAGTTATACCTGAATGATTAAGAGCGTGAAAGCACGTTCTTACGGATCCTTTTCCTATGCAGCACTGGACCCTCATCGGGAGGAGCTCGTGATGTGGTTGCTGCGTGTCCACCGTTGTATTCACGGCCTCAGCCTCGACCTTACAGCTATCACACAATCGCCAACGAACTTCTGCGGTGCCTTCAATCTTCACAAAAACTACAGAAGCATCGACATTGGCGTTTCCGGACCCGTAGCGCCAAACTGCCACTACCTCGCCCATCTCCTCAGCTTCGTTACGGAGCTCACAGAGCTCTCGCTCTTCGGGCTCGACATGTTCGACGAAGTGGATGGCCTCTGGATCCACAGCCTTGTGGTATCAAACGATGGGATTCGTAAGCTGTCTTTTCAGCGGTGTCAAGGTCGTCGCAGGTAAAGTGCTCGACTTGTAAACTCTCTGGTCAGATTGGGTACATTCTGAAGAAACCACTGCCCGCGTTGTGCGAGGGCACAGAACAAATTTTGCAGCTAAGTGGTTAGGGGGCGCGCGTGTCGGCCTAGCGTCGGTCTTGTAACAGATCACGTACCAGATACGACTCGTGCGACAATTCTGTTCGGTTGCAAGCATGCGGGACGTAATTACCAAAGATATGCTAGTCGAAACTCGCCTCAGCGTCATGAGTTCCCCCCTGCCAGTATCACACAGGCCTCGCGTGGGTGCGAATCCCTCCTGAGGGGCCGCGTAATGACGCTGAGGCTGAACGCCGGCCAAACCCAGATCGAGCTGGGAATGCTGCCGAAGGAGGATCGCTGCGCAGATGTGAAGATTGGAATAGTCGAGCTGCTGAGGTGGAAGCGAAGGGCTGTCGTTGCCTTCATATAATCGTGCGAGAAGCCGATGCCTAACGAAAGGCTACCATAGCAAGCACGCATTGCACCGCAATGCATGAGAGCAATTTTCGCAAGACCCGGCTCATTTCTGCGTATAACTTTTACCACCGGCTTTGCTCATCCCAATACTGCCTGAAACCGCTGCGCTGTAATAATACATTACCGATTAGTTTGTTCTTTATGCGCCTTCTTCGTGGCGAAAATGGACAAGACAGGGATGCCTCGTGCAGTAACACCCGGATCTGTGAATAACGCGTGCTCAGCTTGTTCATTTCCCAGTCTTTAATGGTGCTAGCGGGAATTTCACACATGGATTTCGCTTCGTGATGGACGCTTGACGCGAACTTTCGAATGGCTTGTGTTTGAATTACAACGCATAAGGGAAAATGAAGTAGAGCGAATGGGCATGCACTAATAATTTCCCACAGACTTCTGGTCTTAGGTAAGTTCGAGAATATTTCATAGCACGAAAGAATTGCCTGAAAACCTGCCATTTCAAATCTTGTGTCAAGCAGACCACGGACCTTTTAACGATACGGGATTGTTACTGTAAGTGCGGCTGAAGGTAAGCAAATTCATATGCTGAAGCTAGCGACTAATGGGCTTATGATCAACCCAACTCAGCAGCGCTTTCCCTTGATTATTTTTTTCTGCAATAATTTGCACAGCTCTAATGAGCTTTAATGATGTACAAAAATATAAAAGATGCGTACAAAGCTTCTCCCCGAGGAGGAATAATCGGTAAAGATAATCGAGACAGTAGTCACTTTCAATGGTTACTTCAGAAAATGCGTGGTGGCTCAGTCGTTATGGCACTCGGTTGCTGACCCGAAAGACGCGTGTTCGATCCCTGTCGCGGCGGTCGAATTTTGACGGAGGCGAAATCCTAGTAGCCCGTTTACTGTGCGATGTCGGTACACCTTAAAGAACGCCAGGTGGTCGAAATTTCCGAAGCCCATCACTACAGCGTCCCTCATAGCCTGAGTCGCTTAGGGACGTTAAACCCCCATAAACCAGGAAATGCTTAATATATTGTGAACTGGGTAACGATAGCCAAGCATAGATTAGAAACTTTCATGGCTTTTAAGAACCTTCGAATGAGCAAATTTGGCACTGAATGGTTCAGTATTGTTTGAATAAGGAATATCATACCAGTTGCCAAACGCTGGCGCCTGCATCTTTCTGTTAAAATAACATATATAGTCACCACAAACGTTTTCAGGGTGGCTGTGCTACCGAGCGCACGCATGCACGAAGTTACTGTTCATGAAATTTACAGCACTGCTTTTTCGTCACCCAGTAGCACCGTATTTATAGTAGCGGATGAAGCATGCACATGCCCTTACAACTGCATGGATCACCGATGCTCCAGCGCAGTTGGGACAAGATGATCTTGTTATCTATCCCCAACACTCTGAAAGCCAATGTCTACAACTGTGCAATTGTTACGCCTACCGAAAACGAATGTCTGTGTGCACTTAATTTTGTTTCCTCGTTTCTAGCAACCTTGATGAGATCGTCCACGTTGCCGCCTGGCTGCCAAACCTCGAAGAGCTGGTCCTGTCTTATGAGAAACCTGCTCGTTCTAGCAGCCAAGATTCGGGGCTCCAAAGGTTGCTCCATAAAGACGACCCTTGCTACCTCAGAAAATTGTGCTTGCACATTGACATGTCGTATCAGCACTTGCTTCAAGACCTTGCTATCAACCAGTATATTACGGAGCTTGAGATCACTCACAAGATATCAATAGCACCAGACCTCATACCTCTGTTGGAAAACACCGGATTGAAAAACGCTCTCAGGTGCCTAGTCCTTTCTCTTGACATGCAGTCTGTGCTGAAAGACAAATCGTACGAGTCCCTACTGTTTGCATTCATAGAGGAGGCAGCACTGCACGTGCTCAAGTTTCACAACACTGTGTTCACAGAGAAAGGCATCCGCGCCATAGCTGATGGCTTGAAGAGGAACGGAAAGCTGGATGTGTCTCAGGCTGCTTCTAATCCCACCGCGAAACACTGCGAAGAGCGTCCTTTCTTGAAAGAGCTTCACCTTCGGGGTGAAAACCTCTCTTGCGACGAGCTCAAAATTTTAGTTGAAGGCCTTCAGCAGAACCAAGACCTCGAAGTCCTTGACGTCGGCGCGGTCTCTGCAACGGAGCGCACAACACACTGGGCCGTCACCAAAACCATAGTGGACGACGTGACAGGGACACTTCTGGGAAGGTCTGCACGTAAGGAGAAGAGTCCTACAGCTCCTTTCCGAGTGGTGAAAGATCACTTTCCGGACGAACTTGTGCAACTAATCGCTGCGCTTCGTCGGGACATTACTTTTCAAACACTGGCTTTTGTTTTTTCCCTGAATTCTGACGAAGATCGGCACACTCGTATGAAAGAGTTCGGGCATCTACTCGCCATACTTCCATTCTACGCTACAGTGGACACGCTTCAGTCAGTCTCCATCGAATCGAATTCCTGCGGAATACCGGATGAAGGAACCATGGGTCTCGCCTTACTGGCCTGCATGAGTAAATCCCTTGTGGACCTAACGTTGACGCTCGGCGACGGCTCCTCCGAAATCACGTCCATCCTCCTATTCGAAGGGCTGGCCGATAGCGTGTCCATTCGTTCGCTTACAATGAGTGGCTGGTGCCTTGCTTCTCCAGCTCCCCTTTTCTTTCAGCGCATGTGCCAGGCAAACAAGTCCATGCAGCGCCTACACATTCACATCAACAAGGTGGCCGACGAAGGCAACACAAATTTCATGGCTCAATTGCCTGATGCACTGAATTACATGTTCTCGCTGCTTGAATTCCGTTTGACCCTAGGCACAGAACGCGAAGAGGTTTTTCTTGAAAAGGTTTTGGCGGTGCTTAGACGCAACCAAAAGCTGCTTTGCGACGCCGCAAAGCTTGTCGTTGACCTGGCTGAGGAACGAGAAGACCCCCGAGGCAGAGGTGAGCTTGGTTACGACGAGAATTTCACTCGCACTCGCTGCCGGACGTTTAATCTACTGAAGGACCTGCCCGAGCTTCGAAAGTGGATAATGATTTTGACTCGGTGGAGTAATGAAAAGACAGAAACGGAACTAGAGCTCACGAAGAAAATTGCGTCTGGCCTTTTGTCCGTAGTAGGTGAGGGAGCCGTGTCGGAGCTCGGTGCAACCACTAGTGGCGAAGCTGGAACTTCCGACGACGTGGACGAGAACACCCAGAACGTCAAGAACTTGAAGCCGCGTGAGGCTGCACAGCATGCATTTCCAGGACAGTACGATGGGCGATATGATGAGCGCCTCCAAGCATTGAACAAGGCGGTGAGAGCCGTTTGTTACGAGGAAGAGCAGAGGTACTCTACGCACTACAATGTTCTGCAGGAGGCTCTCGAAAGTCTAGTGCAAATTCCAGTGCCTTAAGCGAGCACATGGTGCTCTATTCTGGCAATCATTCTCGCAGTCATTGCCTCTAGAAATCCTCTGCGCGGAACAGTCCACAACTTTTTTACGGAGATTTTAATTTTGTTTACGAAATGTATGTCTGTGCGTTTTAAATATGTCGAAGTTATATACACGTACATGAAGATTGAACTTCCTTTTGCTTCTCAGTTTCCTTTTCTGTTGGGTAATTAAAGCTTTAGCTCCAATATCGTCTCTTATTTACTCTGCTTGTGTCTACTACAAGCAAGATATCTTTCGGGCCGGTGGGGCAGAAAAGTGTGAAACACTCTTTATTTTAATGCTCCTTGTCAACTTGATCAAAGGTTCCTGCTTTTTTTCCATATATTCAAAAGTCTTCTTCTTTTGTGACACCTTTGTGTTTGGATAACGTCATTCGGGAAAGGGAGCCCAATGAGAAATTAAATTTACCCTCCACTCCCTCTCCACCTCGCAATTTATAGTAATCGGCCCACTTAAGCAATTTTTCTTCACTTTTATTCCAGGAGACAGCTACTTGAAGTAGTGTCCCAAGAAATTTTTCTTGCGGCCGTCAGATGTTGGCAGGTATTTTGGATTCAACTTCATTATGCACGGGTGCGGCCAGAAAAATACGCACCACAGTAGCAGTCGCAGAACTACGGAGAACTGCTTATGCGGGCTGTCTATCTGTGGCGTCATGAACTATCTGTGTTTAGAGGAACAGAGAGGTCGCCGGTGGCACGGACACACATTTTTCCGCACCCTTACCAGCATCACCGCTTAACTGATATTCTGCTGTCAACAGCGGGCGCTTCGTCGCTCCCATCTAGGAGCGGCTCGCGCTGGGAACGGGCGCAAGACTGACGTATAACACTGGAATTTTTCTGCGCCGTTCACGGCCGTGCGGCCATCGCTTCGTCGACGCTAAATTTTTCGCGACGCTAACCAAGCACGACATCGACGCTAAACTGAACCCGTTTGGAACGGGGTTGTAATCCTTTGGTGTCTTTACTCCGGGAAGAGGCGAAACGTATGAGAGTACGTGCCGTTCCTAAACGTGCTACTTTTCATTGTCTCTCGTTAAAATTTAAGCAGCGCTAACTTTTAGGACGAACACACAGAGGACATAACAGGACGGGCGCTGTCCTGTCATGTCCTCTGTGTATTCGTCCTAAAGGTTAGCGCTGCTTAAATTTTAACGAAAGAAAATGCATAACCAACTAGCCCCGCAACGTGTTTTACTAAGTGTACCTTTCATTGATTTTATAATCTAGCTTCCTTTTTTTTCGCAGCTTGCACGGTTGGCTAAAAAAAAGGTTTTTCCCGTGCGCCGTCGGCAATTGCGAGAAAGGCCGCTGCAGCTGCCCTTGCGCAGTGTGCCACTAGTTAAAATTCTGACTGGGCGAAATTCTGAAAGCACACCAGAATAATACACGAGAATAATACACCAGAATAATACATCTGAATAATGCACACGAAAAGCCCGCCGCGGTGGCTCAGTGGTTATGGAGCCAGGCTGCAGGCCCGAAAGACGATGGTTCCATCCCGGCCGCGGTGGTCGAATTTCTATGGAGGCAAAATTCTAGCGCACGTTAAAGAACCCGAGGTGGTCGAAATTTCCGGAGCCCTTCACAACGGCGTCCCTCATAGCCTGATTCGCTTTCGGACGTTAAACCCCAATAAATCAATAAATCAGATTAATACGCACCAAAATAAGTACGTTGCAAAATATATTATGCTCGCCGTCCTTGTCAAACTCAGTCAGTGCATGCATTAGTCTTAGGCTCGCTTTACTCCTAATGCCTTTAAGCGTTGGCATCAAATGTTTAGTGAAAAAAGACGAAAACAGCCGCATTTGTTTATTAGTAATACGTTCCTCGTGTACCAAATTGCTTAAATTATAAAATGGTAAAAATTTTCTACTCTGTCTGGTAGACAAACTGCTAAACATGACATCCTCGCGGTAACTTATTCCAGTATATATTTTCTTTGCCACGCTTGACTAAAGACTACGCCAGCTAATATTTGTAACTAATTCGGAGGGCACCAAAGAAACCACGGCTGGAAGCATTTCCGGAGGGCATGCCAAGCAAATGTTTTTGGCAACTCTCGCTTTGTATCCTGTTTTACTGGTAAAATAAAGCCGGACAACTCTGTATTATATGAATTAATGTTTTCTTCGATGTCCTTTCATGGGCACTTTCCACTGAGTTCATTTTCCGTCTGTTCTAAATTATAAAGTAGCCGTCTCATTCAGGTGACATGTTCTGCGGTTAAATGTATTGCTGCTACATATCTTTATCAGCAGTGGGGAGCAGTCGAGGTTAACGTAACGCCATTAAACTTCTCCAAAGACCGTTATCCACGGCAGCAACTATAAAATGAAACACCATCAGGCCTTCCCAAATTTGACAGCAGCGCAGTCCACTCCTTGGTTGGTTAGAAAGTTGCACAGTGGGCGTCCTGCTTCTGTTACCACGCGTATAAAGTGAATTATGGCATAACTGAAGAAAGAAACATACGAAGGCTCGCAAAGAAAATTCAAAAACTGTGTTACTTCTGGCCTCCACGGGAAGCCAACAGTTCATTCATGACGCTAAAACGAGGGCGGTGCTGATCGAAGCTTCAGGAACGGTTTCCAGTTCGGGGCAGAAACATCAGGCTTCGAAGGGAAATTATTAGATATAGCAATCAGAAGCATGACCTAAAGCGAGGTCCTCTTTCATATTCCATGCCAGGTGGATTAACGTGTTCAACAGATCAATTTCAAAAGCGTAGAGATATTTGCAGATTGTTCAGAAGAACTGAACATGAATACTGTAATTATTCGCGCTAAGGCAACGCGGCGTGAGAAAATTCAGTTAGCATGATAGCGGGGAGGAGGTTAGGAGTTTCCCTGCGAACGACCGTACCGTGTACACCGCACCGTGTACCATGTACAGTGTAATGCTTCCGTATTATTCGGCAGCACAGATTTTGTTCCGCACTGTGAGGAGGTAACCATTGAAACACCACGCTTTATGGCACAGCTCAAATATAACGATAGCCCCTCCGCGGAGGCTCAGTGGTTACGGCGCTCAGACTGCTGACCCGAAAGACGCGGGTTCGATCCCGGCCGCGGCGGCCGAATTTTGATGGAGGCGAAATTCTAGATGCCCGTGTACTGTGCGATGTCAGTGCACGTTAAAGAACCCGAGGTGGTCGAAATTTCCGGAGCCCTCTACTACGGCGTCTGTCATAGCCTGGGTCGCATTGGGACGTTAAAGCCCTACAAACTAAACCAAACCAAACCAAAGACCTATATAAAACCAGTGTGCTCTTAAAATCAGGTGACCAAAAAGGCTTCACCTTAGCTGATAAAACAATTAAGGCCCTCAAGTTCTAAATGACTACTTATCGCCCCTAGTTGAGGAGCACGGAGCGTTGACGTCGGAGATGCGATCGCTGAGCTCTGGCGATAAAGACTTGCATTTTAATGTTGTCCGGATGTAATTGCATACAATTGGGATACAACCGAGGCATCAGTCGGAACCCATCTCATATGCATGGCACTGCTTCATAGTGCTTTTCAGGCTTTAGGATGGTCGACATTGCGCAAGGTCCGGACCTTACTTCAGACTCGAGGCACTGTCACATTACTGGGACAAAAGAGGTTTTCGAGAGGTAGACATCGTTGCGCTTGGCAAGTATTGCAGATGCAGGCTGCTTATTTCACATGAATGCATAAATCACCGGAAACAAAGAGCCGAATTTCCACGTTTTGGAGTCGCTGGCATAAGTAAAACTCTAAATAACTAAAAGCGGTTGCAAAATACCTGGTTCGTAATTGCTCTTCCAGAATAAACCAATCAAAATAAATAAGCAAAGGTTAGAAAAAACAATGAAAAACTGAGCGGATGTTTAAATCAGCCGCCGAGAAGACATGGAAGAGAGGCGCACTATGGCAGGAGCGGAACTATAATGCGAGGGCCGGGGGATGCGCACGGGATGTTGAGCGATGCCTTAAAAAGATAACTGATGAGTGGAAGGTAACGGGGAAAAAAAGTAAGGAGACAAGAAAACGGTTAAATAGTGCTCCGATAATCTGCGAATAAAACGAAAAGACGGGTTTTTCTTGTGAGAAGGGGCGTTCATACCCAATTTGCTTAGTAAACAATTTTAGCAACAACAAAAATAACGGCTGGAAATCTCGATACATATAGAATAACAAGGAGCGCTGGAGAAGGATAGGCTGAGTAAGAACATAAATATGGGTTAAAAAATAGAAACAAAATTGACATTATGTAAACACAAACACAGTATGGTGCACAAAGCGGAGAATGTACAAAAAATACTCCCGACGATTACGTTGCTTCCTTTTGCTAAATTTGAGCGCAGCTCATCAGCTGTATAAGCTTTTCGATAGATAGAGGCAAAGAATTCGAGCAAGACGTGTATGTACAATTATAACTTGTTATTTTTCACACATATTCCTTCCTCAAGAAACACTCCACTAACGGTTCTTGATTGTCATGAAGGAAGCTTTGTGGTCAGAGAAATAGATGGATAAATGCTCGACTTGCTGCACCATTGCCTGGTTCTCAAAGACGAGGTGAATGCAAGTAATTCGCGAGGTTGTGTCAGCCGTGGGAAGCGTTATGAGCGAGAGGAACGGTATGCTCTTCAGCATTGCTCTTCAGCAATGCTTTACTAACCATTGCAAAGATTTACATAATCCGGGACCTTATTGGCGATAAGTCACGTTAACAACATTTACCCAAATAATGTGAAACTGAGTAACAGGAATGTGCCGAAGATACTGGCATGTCGGAAGCCAAAACCAGATGGAAAAAGGAGAACCTAACATGGTCTGTTATTGAATAATCGTTGGATATCGCAGGCGGAAAGGAAGCTGCAATCGATTGACATCAGGAACCCACCGATACAACTGTCTGCCACTGAGACGAGAATGCCATTCTGCATACTGCTACCCATGTCGTAGCGCTATAAAGACTGACCAATTACATTAGCGGCACAATTGGGAAGAGCGGAAAAACCCAAGATGTGCACCCAAAACTGGGCCTCTTCTATTTACCGCACTAGGGCAGCCCGCTGGCTGTCAGGAAGTTCGCCTTTGACAAGAAAACGCATCATGCTCACATGGCCTGGTGGCCACTGGAACTAGCCAGCCGCCAATCACGGCGGCAAGCATGTCGCGGATCACAGAGGGCAGATATGTTCTCTGTAGCTTTGCGTTCTGCGGCGCCTCGTTGCCACGCACGCGTACTGCAAGAATAGGGTGCTTGGTATCAAAAACAACGGCCGCAAGTTATTGAGGGCTGCCGCAGACTGCAGAACAAGCAGCTGATCAAGCTCGCACCCGTATACATCGGCGACGACAACGCGAGCGTGTGTGTGGCCTTCGGTGGACAGTGTGATGCGTAAGGTTCGTGAAATCCTTAAAAGCATACGATCAGCAATCGCAAACTGACGTGTTTCAATCGACGCCACATAGGAATGAGAAACTGCCCATGCGTTGCTTATGAAACGATACGCCCTACTCTCAGATTATTGCGTGTTCGTTTGCTACGCAGTGAGTATGACTGGTACGACCGATGACGATCGACCCTGCAAGGTGATTGACTCTGCTGTGGTCGTTGCGGTTTCCCCGCTCGTGAACTACTTCCTGCAAGCTGTAATCAGAAAAGAATCGGGATGCGTTCCGTTCAGCTGTAGTCTGTCCGCTGCCTGCTTTTGCTGCGGGCAAAGAATGCTCGCATATTCTCAACAAAAGCGCATATCAGTTCACTGAATGTTCATCTAGAACAAGCGGGTGTATTGTATAAATTTAGCTGCGTATCGTATCTGTCATATTGCAGCTTTACCGCAGAGAACTTTCTGTGGAATGAAAGGCGCTACAATCAAGCTCTGCGTGTCGGCGCATCATGTACCGCGTGTGCTTGCATGATGATCAGTGCTGGGAGATTCCTTTTATCTCTTTAATGAGCCGAACTCGAGGAGATGCATGTCTATGGTACTTCTCAGATATTTTGAGCATATGCGGCAGAAGGGCCGAGCATCAAGCAGTACAACAGTTGGCGACAACAGAATCAGGACTCGATCGGCTGCCGTAATAGTGACAACCGTGTGGCCGCATATGGCCCGCAGAGATGCCTCGAGCAATGTGCTCGTGAGGGTTTTTAATAAAGGACATGTTTTAGTCAAGCGTTGCAGAAGTCATGTCCGCTTTCGCACTCCGCCAGACGCTATGAAGACCATACGATCTCGTATCGCGCTCAACCAACAACTCGCAAAACACTTTCAGCACATGCATATATGCGCGCTTCTGGGTGCGTACTCGGAGCTGGAACCTGCGGCTGCTCTCGTGAAAGGCCTCGAACACCATCACAATATTAACCGGGCGCACGAAACTAACAGCCGAAATATTTTCTGAATCAGAAGTGTGCAATCGCAATTTGAACCGAGCATTTGTGTTTGCGTGGTGGTAGACGATCGAAATACGATCGCGCACTAGCGCGCAGAACATATAAACAACGAGAACTACCGCAAAAAGTGCCACTGCAGGCGACACAGACGATATGCACCATGGCCTAGTCGAAAGAAGAGCCTGAATCACACAGACCTTGCATGAATCACCGCGGTCCCTCTAGTCCATATAAAAATGGCCGCGCGAGCTTCCCGCTACCATATGACCTCTGCGTCGTCTGCTAGTTGCCCGAGCTCTGCCAGCACAAAATCGTTCTGGCGAGTCTGGCTGCCCGCTGGCAGCCCCAAACCGCCCAGCCAGAGAAAAATGAACGCGTTCTGGGCAGCCACCAGACGTGTGTGGAGCAGCCAGAGAAATTCGAGTGCCTGGCGCCGCGATCTGGCCGCCCGCAGGCAGCCCGAGAGAAGCCAGAGGCGTATAATCGAAGAGGCCCACTTCTGGAATGTCGGAAGTTCGTTACCGACATAAACGAAGGCAAAAATCCTCTTCATAGCACACAAGACCGCCGACCAATGTTTTCTTGACAGCGACGATTATTTTGGTTTCGTTTAGAGCAAACACAGCGGAGTCCGCTCGGAATCGAAAGAAGGCCCGAACCCTGTGCTAAGCATTTATTTATGAAGCCCACAATTTGTGGGGAGATAATGTTAGATATTAAAAATACAACGGCTCCTGGGCTTCTAAGAAACCTGGCTCAGTGAAAAACAGAAATATAGTATTTAGTTTATTTAAGACCATTACACATTTAATAATCTGCAGTGCAAATAGCGGCTCTTACACGCATTAAAACACAGCAGGAGCTGGCGCCAGCCGGCTCACTTAATGCATACGTGTCGCTGTCTAGGTTTCTATTCCTTCCACATTATTCTTTCAAAGCTTAAGTAAATGGCGCAAATATATAAAAATCGACACTTCCTCGCGTCTGGTTGCATGTCTTCGAGTAGCAACAGTCATCTCCATGCGCAATTGCTTAATGACATTGTCCACATTTCATTATACATCGCCCGCTCTCTGCTCATGATGCATGCACGACCATGTCTCATTTGCGCGAGTCTCCAATGGTGTAAGGCTGATCACTTCAAGCTCTCTCAGCATCCTGACTGATTTAATTAAAAAGTGAGTACATATTTGAAACATAAGTTGAGCAGATTAGTGGCATTTAGATTAGGAACAACTACAGTATTCGAGAATATTCCTGAAAATTGCAAGGAAGAAGCTTTTAGCAGCAAATAATACCGCAGGAACGCCAATAATATGACCATTTATATACCAGTTCCTGAATGGGAAAAGTATCTTGGCCTGGTATCAGAATAAGCTGCCGTGATAAAATATTGATGGATTTGCGAAGGGGCCTTTACGTCTGACGTGTCTTGGTTCGAGGCCAACCACTATAAAGATGTGTTAGCATGTTTGCGTCATTTCAGTTTGCTAGCTCTAGCTTGATCTAAAGGCGAACGTACTCAGGCTTAGGCGTAGTACTAAGGGTAGTCGACGTCATCGGTCCACATATAAAAATTACGCAGGGTATTTAAGGGTACTTCCGTGTTCTGAATGGGAACGCGTTGTTTCTTATTCTTTCATTTTGTTTTTCCCTCCTTTTCTAATGACGTACCTGCTCATTGGCATACAGTCGTAAGGCAACGCATATAGTAGGTTGACCTATGACCTAAAATTTTGCGATTATTGCTTTTAACATTAATTGCAAAATTATTTTTCGGAAGAGCACAAAAAATATCTTCTAGCGCTCAGGAACCACGTTACTCAGAATATGTAATAGTCATGCATGCATTTCTTATGCAGATCCGTTTTCCGTTAATACTACTGAAGAATGGCGCCTGGCACTTTACGAAAACAAGGAATAAGATGGCGCCAGGTGGACATGGCAGGCGAATGCAGTGAACACTCTATTGGAAGCGAGATAATAGACAATTTTATCCGTGCATCAACAAAATATTTGCGTACGCAACAGGCGCACGTCACAGCGCACGGGCGCTTGTCTTGTCAACGACAGTTTTAGCTGAGCGTGGCAAGCACCCGAGAAGCGTAACACATTGTTTTTCCATCTAATGACAGCTAGTAAAAGCTCCTGAGCTTGTATCGAAGAAACTTTTTCCCGTAGAAACAGTAACAGTAATGAATGCATTCAACGGCTTTGTTTTTTTTAAAGAATAAATTAAATAAATAAAATTAGCATGTAAACACCGGCACAAAGTTAGGAGATTATTTCGTCCAATGTCGTTTGCTATAACGAAAGTGAACTCCGTATATAGTTAGACTTAACTGCTGTGAAAGAGGAGTTAATTTGCAGAACGATAACCGCTTCTTACCTGCATCAGTACGGAGGGGTGTGAATAATTACACAAAAATTAAATGTAATTACCGACACAAAGCTACACTTCGCCCAGTGTGCTTGCTATGACGACAGTATACGTCATACATAGGTACGGGTAACTGCAGTAGAAGTGATCAATTTATCTGAAAAAACATTAACTGCCTCTCACCTAAGTCATTACGAAGGGTGAGAATAAGAAAAAAGAAAGCAATTGCTGCTGTTTAGAGCCTAGGTGTCCCGTCGAAGAATGCAGCAGCGGCGCTGTATATGGTACGAAGCGGGCTCGAAGTGCGCCGCCACGTTTACAACGTTAACCCCAAAAAGTCTCGGAAAGGCCGCAAAGTAAACTGTCCCGGATGGCGTGCGTACAGGCGCAAGTCTAGCGACTGCGTGCTGCCATGCGCACCACCACGCCCGCAAGCTTCCTGCGTACGCTAAGCGGTTGCGGACGCAGAACTAAATTGTCTAACAAAGCAGTTATGTGTGACTTCAGAGCCCTCCTCTAGAAATACTTGGCAATGAAGCGTCCCAGTTCAGTCAGGTTCCCTCGCAAATGATAAGACACCTTGGACCGAGATGTGAGAAGAGTGAAGCTGAATGATTATGTTGTTAACTGTTTTAATCTTTTATTCGACTAGGTATTTTCTTCTGCTCTCAACATTCACCGCGGCCAGATCATGCATGTTAATATCAGTTCGAACATCAGCATTTTAGTATCCTGCAAGCACTAGGCCCTGCGGCCGCACGCGAGAAGTTGCCGCAATTTCCGGGCAGGTGTTTTCGAGATCATGTACATTTTTTTTAAGCAGCAGGGAGACAGTGTGCAACGAAGTTACCATTAATTTAACAAATCTGCTTCTGATGGATGGCACGTCGGATGGGAGTGGCTTTGTCAAATGCATGATATAAACATCTCGAGTTCTATTCTCGCTCCAAACGAAAGCATTGCGAATTGCCAGTATTCAGTGGATGTTTAGCGATGCCTGATACTGTTTTTGTGCTCCAGTTTGTAGGGCCAAACATGACACCAAAGTCAGCGGCGTTGTACAGGTGGACATTGGTCGTCGTTGTGTCGCTTATCTGTTCTTAGAGCAAAGTAGACTCTGTCTAGAGAAGAAATATTTTGTTTTCTACGATTGATCGTTATCTTTATAAAATAAGAGTGTTTCTAAACTCTATATCTAAAAATGCTTTCACCTTGTCACTGAGGGCAGTAAATAATAAAACGTTGAAGGATTCAATCGATTCTCTATGAATAAGAAGCCCTATTCTGCCGCCGTTGGCACATGATGGACTGTAATATGGCAGTAAAACGGCGGGTCAAAACAGATATCAGTGTGCCATTAATGTGGCGGCGGCTTTATGCAAGACGTTTTCTTTCTTCTCGTTGATTGAGAACGGGAGTCAAAAGCCGCCATGGTGGCTCAGTGGTTATGGTGCTCGGATGCTGATCAAAAGACGCGATCGCGTACCCGGCAGTGACGGTCGCATTTTGATGGCGGCGAAATGCAAGAGGCTCGTGTAAATTGCGATGTCAGAGCATGTTAATGCACACCATGTGGTCTAAATTGTCCGGAGCTCTCCACTACGGCGTCGCTCATAGCCCGAGTCACTTTCGTATGTTAAACTCCATAAACCAAAACCGAGAGTTAGCTTCTGCTTCCAGACGTTTTTTTTTTGAAATCTTTACTTTGAAGTGGAACTATATTCCTTAAACGGATAAACAACTGCGAGTGCTTTTGAACGTCGATATAAGAAGCATTGCAGGGAATGGTGGATAGTAGCGCAGCCCAGTTGGCAGCAATTGAAAATGAGCAATATCTCAAAGCAGACCGAACATTGTAGATGCATTCTTCCTCCACTATCCCGCAGTTACTGCCTTGTGCTCTTAATTAGGGCTAGTGAAGGCCGTGGCCAGCTCTTGACATGGCGAATTAAATTGAAAGGGAAGAGCGCTGCTGTTATGTCGAGTGCCGTGGTGGTGAAGTGCGGTTAGCGCTCAGTAAAGAGCATCGTAAAGTAAAGCGTATGCAAAGTGTGTAAGCGCTCAGTGTGTGTAAAGCAAATGAGATATAATTTAACTGTGTTCTGCCGTATACACAAAATTCACGAGAAAATTTGTTTAACAGTAGGTGCTGTTGTGCTAAGGTCACACACTAATTCAAGCAATGTAGACTCCCAAAATGACGCCGCTACGGAGGCATTTGATGTCTTTTGGGCAAGCAGTGGTTCTCACTGCTCAGCTTTAAGTTTATTGCTCATGGCAGCGGTTTGGGCCGGGAAATAGTTTAAAACCAGTATATATCGGACTAAAGGGCGCACGCGAGCGCGTTTAGAAAAAGTGCCTCCAGGTGGGCATGAAAATAGCGGTGTCTCTTTGTTAGAAACGACGTGAGGTGTTGTGCTCAAAAGCTGGGCAAGAAAGCAAACATTTTTCAGAGAGCTAGATGCAAGTGGCCATAATAAATGATTCGAACCTGATAGGTGAGACAGCATTTCAGGGACAATATTTGACTAATGCTATTAAGCGCGTTGTGGTAATAACATAGTAATCTCCACGCGACGAAAGCACAGGATGAAATTGACGCTTCCCACGAAGCTCAAAGTCCTGAATACAAAGTATGTGGAAAGCTCTGTATCTCTGATGTTGGCAGAGTGTTGGAGAGAGTAAATTAGCTTTGACGATGAAGACTAAAATTTAAAGACAGGTAAGATTAAGTTGTCTCAGACAAGACGAGACGTTGGAAACAGCCGTGATGAGATCGATCAATCTCTTCGATTCGGTCCCCACACAGCGGCGACAACATGGCTGCCGACGGTGGAGGTGTTTTCTCATGAATACTGATCATTTGTAAGAGCGCTGAATCTCCTAGAATCAAAAGAAAATACCTTATTATAGGTTAACCGAATACGTATAGAGAGCCCTCCGTCGGGGGGTTTTCCCCAACTGGTCGGCAAAGGCTGCCGACGGCAACAACATCAGCTTTTGTGAGAAATGCAAATCCCAACTAGGTACTTTTCTCCTGTCTCCGACCTCTACAATCCCAGCGTTACCCAAGCCAAGCACTTGGAACACAGCTTTCACCCTCCGACTTCAGCACTACAATGCTGTTGCATGTTCGGGGCTACACGGAGCAAAAAGGTTCGTCTTCCCGGAGACACAGATTATATTGTATCAGAAAGGCTCGGCTCCACATTTGCCTTCACGATCAAAATGATGCTCGCCGCAGTGTCAGGCCAAATCGCGTCTATATTTGCCTGGAATGGCAGCTATATACATTTCATGTCCAACGCAAACACGAGGTGTAGGCGAGTTCGATGCAGCAGACGAACGCACTATCATTTGCGATACCATGTTAGGCAACCATGCAGGTAAGTAGGATATATATTTATACTGTACTTTTGCAGCCGACCCGCTGGCTTTAGTGCAGTCACTAAATTTAGCAATAGATATTCCTGTTCTGCTGAATAGACCGCAACAAACTGGCCATGTTTGGATTAAGCAGTGCCGATTCTCACGTTTTACTACACATGTATTGCTAAACGTAACGCAATTATGTCGTATACGCGCCGGCCGCCGCCAGTAGCAGTGGCTCGAAAGGAACTGTGGGCAGCAAATACACCAGATAACCGCTCTAGCGATGCCAGGAGATTTTACTGCTCAGTACATGCGGACCGTACAGACGACCAACTAAGGAAATTGCCCTTGTGAGAGAGCATCAGAAGGGGATTAGATGAACAGCGATTGTATAACCGAGCAATACATAACCATCCGGAACGGTTAGTTTGAGCGTTGTGGTTTTAAGAATAGCGACCCCGGTCTTCGCATTGTCTCTCTGAAACCCCACCTTATCGTTAAAAATCTGTATCGTCTCTTTGCTGTATAAACTTTGTTTTATTTTGTGAATCTTTGGCTCCGACCCATTCATTCTCTGGCTTGCGACCAGCGAAAGCTGGGCACCGAAAGCCCAAAAACCTCCTGTCACTTGGTAGCTGGTCTCTGCTGAGCTTGCCACGCTGAGTCGAGGGCATCTCCTTTGAGTCCGAGACCGCTACCCCCACACGCTCTAAGGGTGTCTGGGAGCTTCACGCTTAAATGTTCGGCGAAGTTGGGCGACAACCGTTCACTTTAATAGTTTTTCTACCTCCCTCCACAAGTGCGTGTTCGCAAAACAAAAGAGCTGCATTTCGTTTGGATAAGTTCAAAACAGTGATTATTCCGCATTTGAAAATCTTCGGACAAGCCATAGTTATTCTTCAGTTAAACTTGAATGAACATAAGCAGTCCGGCTCTGATAGCTTGAAAAATGTGTTCCAGAAGAGGTGCCCTGAAAGACTGGTGTTTTCGCAAATGGTTCTCAAAGTGACAAGAATAGAGATTAAATTTAAACAAGATGTTAAAAAATTAATTCCGATTATCACCTGATAGCTTTAACAAGCAAACATTAGTTATTTCTCACTGTCCGGCACTCTGAGTTTCAACAATTTTCGACCATCAATCTCTCAGCAACAAAAATTTCAGCCCCTGCGCTAAATTGAGGCTGTGAACCAAGGAGGATCTCTGAATGCGCGTCAGTTTTACACACTTTTCAAAAACCAATTTATGAGCCACTAATGTGTTTGCATCGGTTTCATCGGCGGACACTGATTGTGCATAACGTCTGAGTAGAAAATCGTTAAGATATTACGAATTCTAACCCCTAAACTACATACAAGAGTTGCAGCTAAGGCACTGTATGATTTTTCTTCCTTAAGGTAAATACTGTCAGACGAGGTGCTAACTACAATGTGCGAGTGTCGCAGTTCCTTTATGGCACCTTGCCAAAGCTAATGTGTGTCAGTTTGTAGCACTGAATGCACAACATTACCTGCGCTGCGACGCGTTTGCCTTCTCCTGCCCTCCCTTTCTTTTCCCCCCTTCTCCACCTACTCGGCTTTCAGCAGCACAAATTATTATCAACAGTTACTACACGCACCGTGTTTTGGGCGCAGTTTCGATGAGTTTGTTAATGATACTGGGCACTAAATGGATTTTGCAGCAGACAGGTCGAGCGAAAACCTATCCGAATCAAATCAGGCAGGAAGTACTTTAATTATCTTTCGATTTCTGGAAGTGTGTGTAGTTCTAGAGTCATGTGTTGTAAACCAGCAAATTCATTCTTTTTTTCTCCCAGTCAAATGGTCTGTCAGTCCTCAAAATGGCGCTCTAATATTGTGGCGTGCAAAGCCTGCCGCTGGGTTCCGATTTCGCAATCGAAGTTTCAAATGGAAGACAAAGGGGGGGGGGGGTTGACCCGTTACGCGGCGAATTGCTCGAGTACAGCATGACGCGAGTTGCGGGCATATTTCACAACAAGGAAATTTTGCAGACGCTTGCCAATGCTTCTACTAAATTATTGTCATATTCATGCATAGTTATCGTACACAGAAGAGCACATTCTCTTTACCTTATTTGGAGATTTCATTTCCACATTGGTACGTGCCAAAATCAGTAGGCACTCTGCGCTGCAAGTACAGTCTGCTGAGAGAGGAGATTATCTACGGATCCAACAAGCTCCACCACACGCTGAACGACAAAACTACCCTAGTCCTCGATTGGAGCATACACAACTGCAGTCGTTTTATCGAAGGTTTCTGTCGCATTTTCGCTGTGTGACTTTCTAAAAATGTTGGTATGAATTCCTCCTCTTTGTGGCTAATTTGTCCGAGTGGATTGAACAGCACCTCCGAAACAAATTTCCAACTCACTCATCCACTGAGTGGAGCCGTCCATTGCTTCATCGTTAGGCAGCTGGCGCAGCCTGATTGATTGGCCGTTCCTGCGAACCTGTCCAAACGCTGTACTTGCAGCCGATAACAGCTCCTCTTTCACTGCGGACAGTTTCAGCCAGCGTTATTGTTAAATTGCTTCTTAAACGACGCGTACTACATTATGCGTATGTGTAAGCATTATTTGAGCCCGGAATGCTTAGTTTTTTTATCGCAGTAATTCTCGAAGTTAAGCCGCTGCATGTGCAAGTCTCTGTATGCAGTGCTCGTGCTCTCCCCTGAAAATGGCGCACTGATACAATGTTAGTTTGTGCAGACTCAAAGGCAACATCGTTCATTAAAAAAAGTTAGGTACTGAGCGCCATTCACACTGCACTATACATGGAAATACCGAATGCATATACGGCGCCCATTGTTGAGATTCATGAACAGCATTCGTGTCTGACCATTCCTGAGAAGGCACGCCGCGCAGAAAAAACCAAGCCACCGTCTAGTCTCGTGTGTTGCTCATTAGAACATAGGACACCACCAGTTGACTTTATTGCCAAAGGAGCCCGAGAAAGTCCACTGCTGCGCTATAGACTTTCTATTTTGTAACAACAAGGCAGCACTGAAAACTACAATGTTTTCATTAGAAAAATACTTTAAGTACAAGAACTGACCACGTGTCCACTTTGGAGACTCAGAATGAAACTTGATAGCCGAAAATTTTATCACAAGCTCTTGACGAGAGCAGCTGTCTTCAGACTTTTTCAAGCCATTAAAGTCCATTACTGAGAGCTCATGTGGTTCCACTGTGGTTGCTGATGACTTTTTCTTTTTACTACGGTGAAAGTTGTTGCATCCAGAACCTTGCACAAGTTTAGAAGGCGGAAATTGTCGATGCATACCACGGAGCGATTGCCCTAGTGTTGGCGTGTAAACAGCTATCAATCGCTACCAATCGTAAAATGCCTCGCTACCAATCGTAAAGAGCTGTTTACGATTGGTAGCGAGGTGCTGCAAGTAGTAAGGGAATACATTTACTTAGGGCAGGGAATGATCGCAGATCCGGTTCAAGAAAGGGAAATAACTAGTAGAATATGGATAAGCCGAGCCCATTTGGCTGGTTCTCTCAGATCATGAATGGCAGTTCAACAATAAGGCTAAAGAAAGTATATAGCAGCTGCATCTTACCGGTACTAACGTAATGGGCAGAAACGTGGAGGCTAACCAAGGCGGTTCGATATAAGCTGGTGACAACGCAGCGAGCTATGGGCAAGGAAATGATAGGTGTAACATTATAAATAGGAAGAGGGCCGAGTGTTTCAGATAGCAAACGCGAGTTAATGGGATCTTAGTCGAAACAAGTAGACAAAGTTGGCTTGGTCAGGGCGTGTAATGCGAAGGCAAGGAAACAAATGATCGTTCACGGTAACGCACTGATACCAAGGGAAGACAAGCATAGCAGGGGCGGAAGCAATATAGGTTAAGATTAGATAAAGAAGGTTGCTGGGATAAGGTAACAGCAGCGGGCACAGGACAGGGTTAATAGAGAAGTATGGGAGAGGACTTCCAATCCTGCGAACATAACCCGGCTGATGATGGTGACGAATACAAGCTAACGGAGACTTTATGCTAAGGGTCTGGCATATGCATTAAATATGTTTATGGGGTTCAACGTCCCAAAGCAAATAAGGCTATGAGAGACGCCTTATGCATTAAATCATCAACACGCAAATACCTTGAAAGCTGAATTAAAGGTGCACTGAAAAGTAATCTGAACTTGTCTTTTTGCCGCGGGAACGCGATCTACACGTTCCGAGCTTTCTTAGAAACTTTGATTTATTGCCCTGTGTGGCCGATTTTCCTAATTAAATCGAATTAACGTCCGGCTCCCGCCTTTTCTTTTTGAATTCTGCCTCGTACGATGGGCGGAGTCGAGCAACGCGTGGAGTGCCTTTCACCCAGTCCCGTGGCGGCTTGCCGCTCTGCCATCGGCGGAGTAATACGTAGTAGTCCGTAGTAGGGAATAGTCCGCGCCGATTTTTATTTCTCGGGGCTTATTTTGCGGCTATATTATCCGGGAATGAAACTATTTATTCATGGAAACCTAAAAAAGAAAATAAATCGAAATCAAAGCCTCCACAGAGCTGGCTGAAAGGTAGTTCACGCGTTGGTCGACTCCGCCCATCGTACGAGGCAGAATTCAAAAATAAAGGCGGGAGCCGGACGTTAATTCGATTTAATTAGAGAAATCTGCCACACAGGGCAATAAGTCGCAGTTTCTAAGAATGCTAGGAACGTGTAGATCGAGTTCCCGCGGCAAAAAAACAAGTTCAGAATCCTCTTCAGTGCACCTTTAACAGCTTGCTACTCTATGAAATAACTTTTCTGATGAGACTTGTACAACGCGTTTACATTTATTTCTAAACTAGCTATACACTATTATTATTTTAATTCACCGGTAATAAATTCCGTATGAAAGCCTGGCTCCATCAATGTACAGCTTTATTGTAGTCCATTTATATGAATTTCCGAAGTAAAAAAACGATGTGATCATACTGTCGTAAGAGTAATTTCCGTTAGGAGTATTTGTTGCAAATTTCTCTTTTACATTTACCACATAACCTTGTGTCGCGCAATTCTATTAATGCGCAAGCATTAATAGCTTCATCGAGAAAAACAATGTGGCATCCATCGTAAATTTCGCTGTGTTGGCAGAGTGACGCGACATCCCCAGAACAAATAATTCCCATTGGCTGGAGGAAAGCAATGGAGGAAAGCAATGTCCCCACACCGGAAGGTACACCACTAGACTAGAAGTGGCGTCATAAAACCTGACGGCATGAACAGCTTATAATGCTGTAAAGGCATCAACAGCTTATTATGCTGTCGAGCTGCAGACACGTAATGTAGATAGGTGTCTCGGTGAAAGTGAGTGAGAGTGAAGGCTTGAGAAGGGTTGACTGAGGTGGACCCGTGGTTGATGGGTTGACGTTCGCAGGTGACAAACGCAATTTCACAGCTGTGTGCCCGAAGTTCCAGCCATTGGAGGGAGCTCTGAAGGAGTTACTTTCTGTTCCTTGGAGAGTGCCGGGCTCCCCGTTCCACTTCATGCAGGTAGGGGAGCTGTGCGGTGGAGGCTTGATAAATATACTGAAACTGCAGCCATTACGCCGAAAGAGCACTATACTGCTAACCGAATTCATGACTGCTTCACACAAGAAATGCATCCAAATGTTGTCCAGAGGTGGCCTTCTTCCTGCCGTTTGGCTCTACGAGCACGATATACACAATTCAGTTTTTAACGTCAGCGCGCGAGCCTCGACCGCTGACTCGATAAGCGCTGTATCGCGGAGCACAGCGGCGAATTGGGCAACAATCCGCACGTGCACGTTATAAATAGTACGTGCGTAAGTTCCCTCTGCCAGCCTGTTACAGGAAAGGGGCCCAACTTCCGTTTCTTTTGAGCACGTTATCATCTTCTTCTTTCTTGCTTTTATTAACACTGCTATATAGTTATAAATATAAGACCAGTGGTAACGTTGTAACGAGATCTGATCGCGTAATAGTTCGCCCTTTTCTTCACTAACATAGCGAAGGAGCTACGACGTTTCATTTCTTAATGCGTGCTCAACGGAGTGCAGTAAACAGAACAGAACGTGATACCAGACTCAGAAGCAAGTGCGGTTGGGTGCTTTATCCGGAACAATCTATCTGAGGACACTTGCACCGGGCTTTTCATTGCATACACGAACATATTCTCGTAAATTTTAGTGCTCTGCTCTGTAATACGGGTTTTTTCGACACAGCGGTCGATGCTCATGCGTGTTTTATGTTAAAAAAACGGAAGGGTGTACATATGTTAGGAGACACTTAGTTCCATCGACTGCCTGGGCAAGAGAAGCAACCAGAACGACGACATTGCTTTCACCACTAAGCTGCCGTTCCGCTTAATGACCGGCTTGATTCTCATGCCAAACGCTGCTCTTTACGCTCACATTCATAGGTCACTCAACTAAAAAAAAAAGGAATTTCACGAACAAAGGTAAATTATTGCTTTTCCGGGTGGCGACAATTTCTCTAAAAAAAGTTAGAGCACGCACTGGCACGCGGTAATTGGGCTTGTGCACACAGTGACAATTTTTGCACCAGGAATTATCGAATGATCATAAGACAGTCGAGAAAATGAAGGATAGATGTAGGGGCTTGGAAGTGTTGGTTAAAATTATATAAGAGAGTTAAAAGTTTAAGGGCAGTAGCACCACAGGTGCAAGTCGTCATGCTTAGAGTGTCGGAGGTGCTGGGACGCAACGAAGATTTGGACAGGGTTGTGCTGACTCTAAATGAAGAGAAAAAGACGTTAAGCTATTTGAAAGGCTTGGAAGTGCCATAAATAGGCAGAGAAGTGCATGTAGCAGGCGCTGGCAAAGCGTTTGCAAAAAAAATGAATTCATTTCGTGGAACGGTGGGAGCAGAGATCGATTTGCGCCAGTGAGGCCGAGAGCAGCTTTTTTGGAGCAACTACAAGGACTGCTTGCCTAGGGGTAGGTGGAAGCAAAGAAGGCTGAGCCAAACAAAATGGGCACTAAGAGGTTGACAAAGGAAGGACATTATTAAAAATGAACTGAATACTTGGATAAGTTATATAAACATGCATGGAGGTAAAAAGGGAGCAGTAGTCAGAAATAGAACAGCAGTTAAAGGACGATGAAATTAATGTGTACGCTCTGTGGCAGACACGTCTCAGGCTTCTAGAAGAAGCATTGTTTTTTAGAGGATATCCATGAGAGAGGTGCAGCAGAACAACCGGTGGAGAAGAAGGAGGGAGGGGTAGCTATGATGATATATCAAAGAACTATCGGCAAACAATAAAATCAACTCGCAAATTATGTCTCAGTATCTAGAAAAAATGTCACTGAAGGCAAAATGATGGGTCTAGTTTATTTATGCGTAAGGGGACAATGAAGGCAAGAAGACACGGATGTATTTAAATGCCTCAATGACAATGTAAAACAGTTTAGAGACCGTGCCATTATTATTCTGCTTGTAGAGAGAGAGAAAAACTTTATTATGGCAAGTGTGTTGACCCCCTTGGGTCCCTGGACAACCGTACAGTCCCACTCTACATCGGAACGTTCATGTGGTGTTTGTTCATGACGTCGGCACCCCGAAGCACCGCAGCAAGCTGCGATGGCGGGTCCAGAGACGAGAGCACGACCTCCCAGTCCTCCCAACTTGATAACGCGGGCTGTCCCTGAGGGTGAGGATCAGCAGGGCAGCCGAAAAGTATGTGGGAGAGTGGCGTGAGGGTCGCCGCACAGGTTGCATGCAGGGGAGGTGCCACAGTAGAGAGATGGCAGCTGAGGGGATGAGAGAAAGCGGGTCTGGAGGCGTCTCCAGAGGATCTGTTAGGAATGGGTAAAGGAGGGGTGTGGAGGAGGGTAAGTCCGACGGTCCAAGCGGGGCATTTGCGGGAGCTCTGCAAAGGTGTGCGCCCGTTCTCTCGAGAGACCTGGATCGAGGCAGTCCTGAACCCGGCAAATCAAACCTCCGGCAAATTTATCGGCAGCCTCCTTTCCTGGATTCCCAGAGTGAGCCGGCACCCACTGGAGCTCTACCCTGCGTGGTAAGTTTTTGGAGGGGGTGTTCAACAACTCCCAAGCAGGGGCGTGAATCCTGCCTCTCGCGAAGTTGAACAGAGCCGTTTTGGAGTCGCTAAAGACGTAGTTTGCATTGGAATGTACAAGGGCTAGGGCGATGGCGGTTTCCTCTGCCTCCTCAGGCGTACAGCCCGAGGGAAGGCGGTGTGTGAGGGGCTGTGCTAGGGCTGGATTGTAACCAACTGCTACAGCTTCATGAGTTGTGCACGCGACGTCTACCCAAATGGCGTCCTGGGCTTGTCCGTAATACTTGTGTAGGGCCTTAGCGCGAGCCATGCGGCGAGGGATGTGGTACTGGGGATGAACGTTCCGGGGAAGGGGTTTCACAACGAGGGAGGTATGAATGTGTCGAGGAATGGCTATAAGGGATGTCTGATTAGCCGGAATGTTGATGCGAAGGGAAGCGAGGATATGCCAGCCAGTTGCGCTCGCGGCAAATCTTAGATACTGTGTCTGAAGGTGCGCGTCTACTAGTTTCTGAAAGGTGTTATGCATGCCTAGTTCAAGGAGCTTGGCTGTGCTAGTACTGACGGGTGGGTTTAAGGCTGCCTTGGTTGCTAGACGAATCATGGCGTTCACTCGCTCTGTTTCCATGCGGTTCAGCTTAAGATATGGGGTGGCGTATAAAATGCGGCTAAGTGTAAAAGCATGCACTACTTTCATGCTGTCCGCTTCGTCTAAACCTTTGTGCAGGGAGGATACGCAGTGTAGAAGTTGCAACACGGATTGCGTGGAGGCCTTGAGTGTTTTAAGGGTGTGATCGTTGCGTCCGGAATCCTGCAAGTAAAGGCCAAGGATACGGAGGGTGAGGGTGACGGGGATAGGGGTTCCTTGTAAAGCGATTTGAATGGGCTAGTTAGCTGCAGATTTCGGTCTTATGAGGAGAAGCGCGGATTTAGAGGGGGAGCATTCGAGCCCAATAGATGACGCATGAGCGTAGATGGTGTCAGCTGCTAATTGAAGAGTTTCCTCAATTTCTCCATCAGATCCATGAGTGGTCCATGCGGTAATATCATCAGCGTACATGGTATGCCTTAGGTGTGGGATGAGAGCGAGTTTATGAGCTAGGGGGATGAGAGCAATATTAAAGAGAAGAGGGGAGAGGACCGCGCTGGGGGGGGGGGGGGGGGATTCCAAGCTCGCCGAGTGTATAAGGTGGTGTGCTCAGCTCAGCTATGTGCAGGGAGGCAGTGCGGCCTGAGAGAAAGGCGCGAACGTAGTTGTAGGTATTTCAGCCTACCTGTAGTGCCTGGAGTTCTCGCAAAATGGCATCGTGTCGAATCCTGTCAAATGCCTTTGTGAGGTCAACCGCCAGAATAGCTTTAGTGAGGTGGGGGATCGTGGCCTCAAGCACGTCATGTGTAATTTGTAGTAGGGCATCCTGTGCAGATAGATGCGCACAAAGCCCACCATGCTGTGCGGAAAAAGGTGGTTGTCTTCCATGTACGTGGTTAGTCGGGCAAGAATTATGTGTTCGAAGGCCTTGCCGAGACAAGATGTCAGAGAAATTGGTCGGATATTCTCTATGTTGATGGGTTTGTGAGGTTCAGAATAAATATAATTTTTCCATGCTTCCAGGTGGCAGGGAGGGTACCTGACTTCCAGCACTCGTTAAAGTGGGTGACTAGATGAGATATGGAGGCATCGTCAAGGTTTCGGATGGCAGCATTGGTAATTTGATCTTCACCGGGTGCAGTATTGCGTAGAGTTGTAGCCACGCTGCCTCACTGTGGTGAACTGGGTAGGTGAAAGACGACGACCCTCCATAATCAATAAATTCTTTAGTACAAGTTAACCACAGGCGAGCTGCTATGGGAATCTCCTTTGACAACACCCTCCCTTGGGAATGCTAAGAACCTGCCTGGCAATGTGCTAAGTGGGATTATAGAGGATCGCCTAGATAATTTTTCCAACCATATTGCCGTTTTTAGAGACACCTCCCAGCAAAATGTATAGGCAGCGATTGACATCTTCTCTAGGCCTCTTGATTGGAGTTATTCATTTCGGGCACCTGACTATGCCCCATTTTTGTCACTATTTTCGTCACTGCCCCATCTCTCAGGTTATTATACTCTCAGACAAGCTTTCTGTTTTGACAGCGCTCGAAAACTCGAAGGATACTTCTATGAGCCATTCCCTTCAATTTTTTTTATTCCACCATATATTACAAAAGTACGCTTTCACTGGGTTCCTAGGCTCTGTGGCGTTGTTTCTAATGAGAGCGCTGATTTTTTAGTAAAGTCCGCCCTTGGTGGATCTACTGTCCCGTTCGTCCCAAACACTGTTTGCTCGACTATAGCACGCTTTCAGCAATTTCAGCGTTTCCACTCCTTGAGCCATGAGCCTCTCACTGCTGCAGCTGATATTCAACACCTGGCACTTCTTTGCAGTGTGCAGATATGGAGCTCAAGGCAATGTGAGGCGTCCATGATCCTCTTGGGCTATAGAATACCGCGGCTAAATCTTTATCTACGTCGATCCGAGTTAGCTATGCTACCTTGCAAGCACGCCCGCAGACCCCAATATCTGCGCGCTCTCTGTAGCAGTAAATCGACAGGTTTATTAGATGAGCTGTTTATTGCATTCTCTGGAATAGCAGTTCAAAAAGATGAACTTTTCTCACACCCGCCTCGCTCCGAACTGTGCTGATCATGACATCACAGGGAACAATAATCGTGCGCTTTCATGCGCCTTGATCACGCGCCCCTTCCCTCGTGCTACGGACGCAATACAACCGACACTGCAGCTTTGTGAAATTGGCAATGAAGAGTTCTCATCCCACAACTTTAAAACGTGAAAAACAAAGACAAACGATAGCTAATCGAGACAAACATGGCGCTCACTTAAAACTAAGTGCCTTATTCACAACTGACAATATTTAGAAGCTGCAGAAAAAACAAGAACAATCAACGAACACTCCCTGAAGTTAAAAATATACGGTGAAAAGTTTCAACCGATACCAGAGTGATATATTTGCACGTGTCCTAGTCCCCAAAAATAAATACACCAAAGAACAAAAACACAATGTCAAGATGGCATATAGCGCCGTCGTCTTCAATCAGGCCTTGCGACTGAAGAACGCAGGATCGCAATCTCATTTTTGTGTAAAGTCACAGGAGCCTTTGCAACACACGTTTGTCGAGTTGTGCCCTCTGCAGTCTGAGCAGCGCAAAAAATGATTAGAGCTAGGAGGTTTTGACAGGGAATCCAGGTGCTCCTTTAGACGTGTATTCCCACACCGCGCCTTGTTTGCCTCGCCTTGTTTTCTTTTGTCTTCCTGTTTTGCGTTTTAGATTTATGGAATCAAACACACTCGCCGAATATTTTGTCCGCCATAAGAGTTCTCGGTCTAGTGCTTATCGACCAATGGAATATATGCACCTTACATACGAGGTCTGTTAGAAAAGTATCCGACCTTTGGCCGAAGAAAAAAAATTGGCATAACTGGAGTGTTAGAAACCTAATAACCTTCAAAGTAGTCTCCTTGGGGCTCCATATACATCTCCCAGCGGTGCTGCCATTGTTGGAAGTATTCCGAAAAGGCCCTTTTCGGAATGGAATTTAGCTCTGCTGTCGTTGCAGCCATAATGTCCTTTCTTTTCTGAAATCGCGCTCCTTTCAATGACCTCTTGATTTTAGGAAACAGCCAGAAGTCGTAGGGGGACATATTAGGAGAGTAAGGAGCCTCTTGAACTACAGGAGTCTGGTTTTTCGCCAGAAAAGTCTGAATCAAATACGAGGAATGTGCAGGAGCAATGCCGCGAGGGATGCGCCAATTTCTTGTTGACCTCAATTCCGGTCTCTTGCGCCGCACAGCACCACGTAGGCGATGGAGGACACCCCTGTAGTACTGTTTAGTCATTCTTTGACCCTGTGGGGTGCGTACTCGTGGTGTGCCACACAGAGGGAGTCAAAAAAGCAGTCAGCATCACTTTGACATTGCTGCGCACTTGGCGGGCCTTCTTTGGTCTTGGTGACGTGGAATGCGTCCTCTGTGACGACTGGGATTTGGTTTCCGGGTCGTACCCGTACACCCAATACTCGTCACTAGTGATTACGGCTTCGGTGAAGTCAAGGTAACTGTTTGTGGAATCCAGCATCTCCTGTGAGACTTCAACACGAAGCTGCTTTTTCTCCACCGTCAGCAGCTTCGGCACGGATTTCGCCGCAACTCTCTCCATGGCCAAATCTTCGGTGCTAATGGAATGTGCAGAAAAATTGCTGATGCCCACCTTTTCCGCAATTTCTCGGATAGTCACACAACAGTCCCGCATCACCACAGCGTTCACTTCGGCAATTACCTGTTCATTTCGGCATGTTGATGGCCGACCGGAGCGTGGCTCTCCCTCCACGGATGTGCGGCCGTCTTTAAACCAGTTGCACCACTGCTTAATCTGTGTGCTGCTCATAGCATCATCACCGAAAGCCGTCTGAACATTTCGAATGATTTCCACTTGGCTATCGCCAACTTTCTGGCAAAATTTGATGTAGTAGCGCTGCTCCTCTCGCTCCGCCCTTTTCCTTGCAACAAAAAAACCGACGAGAGCACTGCGCACTGCCTCACTCAAACGCTGCTTCCCAGCGACTGACGCTATCGCCAGGCGGGAAAAAATTCGTGCATGCGCACGAGGGTTCAAGGTCGGCTGCTGTAAGCGCGCTTGTTTCATATCCCTCAGGTGTTCGCAAAAAAAAAATTCGGATACTTTTCTAACAGATCTCGTATACATGTTTATTTTCGCAGTGAACCTCAATGCCCCAATACAACGAGAGTTCCACCAGGACGATTTGTACGAAGTGATAACTGTCAGAAAACTTTGATTCTAACTATACATTGTTACGTGGCGGCCAGCCGAATAATGAGGCGGGATGACCGATGGATAAGAGATGATTTTAATGGCCGCTGGCCTAGCGCGAGCGCTCCGTCCCGTGACACTGCCAGCTTCGTCTTCATCTTAACATTACCCGGGGCCACTGAGCGATCGTCCCGATCCTAATCTGAAGAAGACATGGACGAAGGGATGCGTGATTCAGCGATGGCTTCCAGGGCAGAAAAGAAGTGGCAAGATGATGAAGTGCTGGCCGCCACGGTGGATGAGATGATATTCGGACGAGTCCCGGTCCACGAAGCATCCGGGCCGTAGGGTGCCAGGAGCTGACGGCCGAGGTCCTTGGACGCACTGAACGGCAGGGGCAGGGGGGCGGTGTCCTCATGTGCGGGCAGGGTCTTGGGTCTGTCGGGTCATTATGGTCGCGGCAACATCGTCAGTTCGCCGTGTCTTGTGGTCTGGGCGGGGGACGGGGCTGGGGTGAGCGGCGAGGTCGGTTCAGGTCGGGCGGGCTGGGGCACGGCCGGTCGGGGCGGACCAGGTACTCACGGCCGACGTCCACGGCAGGCGCAGGACGCCGAAGCTCCGTGACCAGGATGGCGATGAAGGGACCCCAGGACCTCACACCAAATGTTACGCGGCGGCCAGCCGAAGAATGAGGCGGGATGAACGATGGATAAGAGATGATTTTAATGGCCGCTGGCCTAGAGCGAGCGCTCCGTCCCGTGCGCGTGTTCGCCAAATGCAGCCGGTACAGCCAGCGATGACAGCGCCGCCCACCGGCAGGTAGCAGCCACATTAAGGCTGGTTATAAATATTCATTCAGAACGACGGCTTGACATCGCCGCTATGGCGCAGTGGATTAGAGGCACGTGTTGCGTATGGAAGGTCGGCCGTTCGACTCCGCTCTCTGTACTGTAATTTTATTGTTTCTTTAATATCATTTTTTTTTACATTTTTTCCCTTTTAGGTCGCAAATCGTGATGCTTAGTGGCATATAACGCCATTTAAGAGGATTTATTATCCCTTTTAGATAAGCCGTTGTGACAATCTTCAGTCACCGTGATCAATTCACCGTGGTTTCAAGCCTTGTGGCTGTACAGGCTGCAGTTGCCTGATGGCAAACAGCTCGAATAAAAAAAAAAAAAAAAAGAATACGCGTCCCGTGCCACTGCCAGCTTCGTCTTCATCTTCACAATGTCATGGCAGTTTTATCCAAAAGCTTGTGCAACAGGCACAGTAGGAATTGTTCATTTAGTAAGTAACTGTTTGCAATGTTTCACAAAAAGCAAGGAGCATGTGAGCTTCCCTGATTTTGCAGTAGTAGGTGCAATGAAGTGGACACTTTTGACAAATATTCCCAACACTCGTTACATGAAGTAAACCGAGATCAGGGATGTTAACAATAGTGTATAATTTGTTTTGAAAAATTACTCAGTTTTGTGTTTTGAAAATTACTAAGCAAACAGCGCACACTGAAAAAAGTCACTGCTTCGCACAATACCAACTTTAGCCCCTTCTACCTCATTCCATTGAGAAAGCTCCTGCCATTAGATACAAAAAACAAAGAGTGATTGAACATTTATTAACACCATTGACGAGCGCTAGCTGCGCTAATTCGTACTTTTACAATTACTGCATTTGTCCTCAATACTGCTCCCACACATGACTGTGTGATGATTGTTTTGTTTTGCTGTGTTAAAACGAACCCTTGATGCAGTGAGAAAGGTTTGGCACGGGCTTAAGCATACTCGTAGTGTTGTGTAGTGCACTTGCGGGCAGCCTGCTAATAGCCTTCGGCCTATCTTCGACATTCAGCACGATTCCTGGCTGTGGCTTTTTGCACTTTTGAAAATTTCGTAGCACACCGCTTTGCTACGGCTACAAGCATCACCCTCCCGTAGCGTCTGCGATGTTCCAAGTCTCCACTCGAGGCTGCATAATGACTTCGACGGCTGCTAATACGCAGGCATGCAGGATTCTAAACCTTATTCAATGACTGCAGGGTGTTTTTATCAGCGGTGTTTCAAGCCGCCGTCCTACCTTGTAGCGATAAATTTAGACGAGCAGCAAACAAGGGGTAAGCGCGCAGTGTGGATGCGTGAAAGTGTCTTAATTCGTTTGCGGGCGTCTTCTTTCGACAGCGCTCCCCACATGACGGCAATGAAGTTAGCCCGTTGCGCGGGGTTATTGGCCTTAGTTGTCATTTAATTGCGGACAATCCATGGCCGCGATCACTACTACTATGCTTAACCATCGAACATTGCCTGCCATTTAACGCAGTAAATTTATCGAGTAGTGTTAAAACCATGCTACTTTATCTGCGGAAATTGTTTTTTTTTTGTCAGAAATGTGCCCTCTCAGTGCCTAATCCGTGCATTTCATGAGGCGAATTGGCCTTGCATGACATCTCTTAGTTCTCAGAACCAGCCTTTCTTTTTAGGTTGCACTGGAGCTTAAATGTGAGATAAGGTCGGCGACTTTGGTGGAACTCAAGGAGCTGATATTATCATATGCTGAAGTGCAAGAGCAAGAAAGACAATGCTTCCAAAAAAAAAACGAGGAATTCCAGACGCTTAACTAGTAGTCGGCGCTTAGCAAAATAAAAGCGAAAAACAAAGGTCAACACGTGAAGCGTACGGCTGGCGACATCAGCGCGATAAGTGCACCAATAGGCCGAATCGAAACAAAAAGAAATCTTGAATAATTTTGAGCTATCAACTGGACACAGTTTGCAACATGTAGTCAGGTACCGCAAGCTGTGCCGCATGACATCTGTACAATCGAAGCTGGGACGTGGTAAACAAACTAAAAGAAAACACCCAACAGGGGAATAAAATCTGACATCCACCATTTGGCCTTTCGGCCTTTTTATGTCCTATTTTGTGAGTTTGTGGACTGGGAAATAGAATCCCACCTGAATTCCTGTTTCGCTTTTTACAAAGCCAGTTATTTGCGCTACTTATGCATGAATTTGAAATCTACAAAAGATTGATGACTTTTGTTGAATACAAGAAACGGACATTCTCGTGCATTTTTCCTCTGAACGAAAAAAACAACGATTCTAAAAACCTCGCTTTGGATGAAATTCAGGTAAGAAGTAAGCCTCTTATCTACAGAAGAGTAGAAGAGAGCAGAGGCTGGAAAAGCAGCAACCTTAACCCAAGGAATGCGCGGTCATAGCTTATGGTTGCGGACATTAAAGTGCTCAATATATATCAAGGCTTAAAAGTGCCACAAATGAACCGACAATATTATCGAGCCATCTCTTGAAAAAGCAACCGTTTACAGCAGTCGTTTGTTTTACAAAGAAAACGATGTAGGAGGACATGTACAGGGTAACCTAGAATCCTAATTATCAGGCTGAAAGAGCAAGGAAAATAAAAACGATTAATAGTAATTCAGCAGAAACTCTTATGCGTTGATAGGCTTCTTAGTGGTGGACTTGAAAAAAAAGCATGTAACTACCTTGTGATGCCTCTCTTCACCTGTGGGGCTGGAGCATGAATGCTAAAGGAATGTTTGGAATTGACTGCACCGTGGAGAGTTGTGAAAAGGAGAATGACCGCAATAGCATTAGCCACAAAAAGAGGGCAAGGTACAAGCCAGGAAGAACTACAGGTGGCCTTTTAATCCACGAATTACGAAACTATCATAGCAACAAAGCAGTCCTTAAACATTTCGCTAGCTAATGTACCTATATAATTTACCACGCAAGCTCCGTCTAT